>NC_133363.1:10235324-10396059 GCF_049309525.1 Garra rufa | reverse complement strand
TGTCGGCAGGTGGCAGCAAGTCACTGATTTAATTGCTGCATCATTTATTTATTTGATTCGTTTGAACAGCTGATTCACTCAGGAATAAAGCATGCAAGTCTTTAATAATGAGAAATTGAATCATTGACACTCTAGATTCGTTTAAAAATGCACTCATGCATAAACGAAACACCGCTGTGTTTGAATGGAGATGCACAGCGACTCAGTTGTGACTGTTTAAAACTGTTCGATGACGCAATGGAGCAAAATCAGGAAATAGTGTTATAGTCAGACAATGTAAGTCACTTAATATTAACTTATTTATTTAAATGTTGTATTAAGTATCACTTACAAAAGCATTAAAAGCTGTCACTTATCTTACTCTCACAAAGTTCCATTACAATCAATGAAGCTCTCTCTCTGCTCAATGAATCTCTTACTTTTACACTGTCTCTACACTGTTTATGAAAGGATTCATTGCAAAAACACGTAGAAACCTTTAAAGCTCCCATCAGAGCAAACACAAATATGCTGATCGGGTTAGTCACACTAGTGCTCCTAAATATTTTTTCATAGTCCCACACAGTAGTTTTCAGTCGCAAATGCGACAGAAATGTCGCTCTGTAGAACCCTGAGTAATTAATGACAGTTTTTGTTTTTTGGTGTACTATCTCTTTAAGATGAAGGTTGCACAAAGTAACACTGCTCACTATGTAATGCATTAATATGCAACAATAATTTGGATAGCAGGCACAACACTGACTGTACAGTGTGTATAATATGAGCCACAATATAGAACAAAAACTGCTTTTCAAATACTGGTCCTTCTCCAAAAATTAGCATATTGTGATAAAGTTCATTATTTTCTGTAATGTACTGATAAACATTAGACTTTAATATATTTTAGATTCATTACAACACAACTGAAGTAGTTCAAGCCTTTTATTGTTTTAATATTGATGATTTTGGCATACAGCTCATGAAAACCCAAAATTCCTATCTCAAAAAATTAGCATATCATGAAAAGGTTCTCTAAATGAGCTATTAACCTAATCATCTGAATCAACTAATTAACTCTAAACACCTGCAAAAGATTCCTGAGGATTTTAAAAACTCCCAGCCTGGTTCATTACTCAAAACCGCAATCATGGGTAAGACTGCCGACCTGACTGCTGTCCAGAAGGCCATCATTGACACCCTCAAGCAAGAGGGTAAGACACAGAAAGAAATTTCTGAACGAATGGGCTGTTCCCAGAGTGCTGTATCAAGGCACCTCAGTGGGAAGTCTGTGGGAAGGAAAGAGTGTAGCAGAAAACGCTGCACAACGAGAAGAGGTGACCGGACCCTGAGGCAGATTGTGGAGAAGGACCGATTCCAGACCTTGGGGGACCTGCGGAAGCTGGAGTCTGGAGTAGAAACATCCCCAGGTCAAGCCACTTTTGAACCAGAAACAGCGGCAGAAGCGCCTGACCTGGGCTACAGAGAAGCAGCACTGGACTGTTGCTCAGTGGTCCAAAGTACTTTTTTCGGATGAAAGCAAATTTTGCATGTCATGCGGAAATCAAGGTGCCAGAGTCTGGAGGAAGACTGGGGAGAGGGAAATGCCAAAATGCCTGAAGTCCAGTGTCAAGTACCCACAGTCAGTGATGGTCTGGGGTGCCATGTCAGCTGCTGGTGTTGGTCCACTGTGTTTTATCAAGGGCAGGGTCAATGCAGCTAGCTATCAGGAGATTTTGGAGCACTTCATGCTTCCATCTGCTGAAAAGCTTTATGGAGATGAAGATTTCATTTTTCAGCACGACCTGGCACCTGCTCACAGTGCCAAAACCACTGGTAAATGGTTTACTGACCATGGTATTACTGTGCTCAATTGGCCTGCCAACTCTCCTGACCTGAACCTCATAGAGAATCTGTGGGATATTGTGAAGAGAAAGTTGAAGACGCAAGACCCAACACTCTGGATGAGCTTAAGGCCGCTATCGAAGCATCCTGGGCCTCCATAACACCTCAGCAGTGCCACAGGCTGATTGCCTCCATGCCACGCCGCATTGAAGCAGTCATTTCTGCAAAAGGATTCCCGACCAAGTATTGAGTGCATAACTGAACATAATTATTTGAAGGTTGACTTTTTTTGTATTAAAAACACTTTTCTTTTATTGGTCGGATGAAATGTGCTAATTTTTTGAGAGCTGTATGCCAAAATCATCAATATTAAAACAATAAAAGGCTTGAACTACTTCAGTTGTGTTGTAATGAATCTAAAATATATGAAAGTCTAATGTTTATCAGTACATTACAGAAAATAATGAACTTTATCACAATATGCTAATTTTTTTGAGAAGGACCAGTATAGCAGCATGAGAGAATGTCTTCAAAAATTCAGGTTTTGCAATACAAAAATGCAGTTCGATGTGTATGAAAGGCAACATGTAAATAGAGGAATGAAAAAATAGCTGGAGTAATGTAAGTGTTGCCTCAAAATGGTTACCTATTTGCTCAGCCTGCTGATTTTCCCCTTTTTTGGTTTTGTTTCCGAATGATTTTTAGAATCTAAGATGATTGAGAAGCACGGAGGATACAAGTTCGCAGATCCGGTGGTGCCATCTAATTTCAACTTTGGTGGCAGCGCCCCTGGGATGAATTGAGTCCTCTCTTTCCCTTCCCCTTTCTAACTGTGACTGAATGTAGTGAAATGAAAACACTTGTGTTGCTCCCTGAAGTAGTGGTTCCAGAACTGGTTCTTCTCTCTCACTCTTCAATCTGACTATCAAATTTGAACAGCACCAGAAGATGTGGGAAGGCAACCAAACGCAACCAATGCCCGGGAAAACAAACCAAGGACTTGAACGCTAAGCAAGTGGGGGGGGGGGGGGGGAGGAAATAATAATAAAGCTCTGAACAATGTTGTCTTATGGAATCCGAAAATAAGAGGGATACCATAATGGCAGCTCCCACACACATACTACGGGGGCCTAATGAATTGAAATTGAGACATAATGTCAAAATCATTGTCACTGTATGGGCCAAAGGGCCTTTTCAAGATTATACCTCTGGCAGTAGTGTGTCAATGTTTTTCTTCATCAAAAAAAACAAACAAACAAATCTCATATTGTACATAACTAGCCAAGGCACTTGATTTTTAAGTTGCCTGGTCAAACAACCAGAGGCATTTGTAAGGTGTCAACATGTGTATTCAAATGTAGCATATTGGATACTTGTCATAGCACTATGTGATGCCTGATCTCTGTAAATTAATGACTAGCACTTTCATATTGTTCAGGTCTCTTAGCCTTCTGTATCAGACTGCAAATTTTTTAACTCAGTTCAAAACTATTTAAAGAATTGGAACGTTGTTACCTGGACGGTGACTATTCTCTCCTATAATGGTTGGTGTTCAGAGGGCTTCAATAATAGTGTGTGGCAATCATTTGCTGCTTGTAATGATGTTTTAGGCTCCAAAAGAAATGCACTTGGTGTTCGATCTGGATAAAGATGTTGTTACAAGCACTGTAAGTCATTTAAGTCATTGGAGCATGATTTGAGGAGGTCTCGAGCATTTGGTTGATGTATGGATTGAACCATCAGTATACACAACATTAAAAAAAAAAAACAGCTTTAAATCTGATATTTTTTGAGCGATTCGCCTTCTCCGGTAATGCATTATTATCTAGGGTGCACTTCCCAAAAGCATTGTTAGCCATAGCTCAACCATTTGGTTTCCTGAATCCATAGTTCAACCGAACATTCATTTGGTTGGAGCTACAGTTCCAACCAAAGTATAATTTCTTATTAGTTTGTGGACTTGTCTTGGGCACAATAAGCAAGCTAACATGCAGTATGTTCCAATCTCTTTCATTTCTTTAAATGAAAACAATCAGCGTGAGGGAAGCCGCAATAAATCAGACATCAAAAATAGCAATACGACAGGGTTCAGAAACGGTAGCTGCGTTTCCATTACCCTTTTAATTGCGCGAATTAAAGGATAACTATTGCCAAAATGCAACCTGGGCTGTTTTTTTTTTCCTGTAAACGAGATAAACTTATATCTAAAAGCATTATTACGACAGAAGTGGAAATGGAAGTGGAAGCCAGTGAATGGGAGTACTAGGGGCATAAATTTGAACGCATCAAAATCAATATTTTTACAACACTAAGAAGGCTCGACACACCATGAAACTTTGCTCGAAGTATAGCCTGGGTCTCTACACATGAACTCGAGCATTGAGAACATTGTTTGTGTACACAGAGTTTACTAAAAAGAAAGATTTTGAACAACTCACTTTCACTGTTTGAGTTTCCGCTCGCGGCCGTCTTGCCAGTCAAGAAGTGTCGATCTCCGAATGCGAGGATGGATAGCTCCTAAAGCATATTTCCATATAAATGCACGGCTAATTCGTTGTTTTTTCGCAAGTGAAAAACAATATTAACCTTCTAGATGTAAAAAGAGCCTCATATAAGCCTAATATTTCGTCCTATGGAGTCCATTCATTCGCATTCGGAGATCGACACTTCTTGACTGGCAAGATGGCCGCGAGCGGAAACTCAAACAGTGAAACTTTCTATTTAGTAAACTCTGTGTATACAAACAATGTTCTCAATGTTCGAGTTCATGTGTAGAGACCCAGACGATACTTCGAGCAAAGTTTCATGGTGTGTCGAGCCATATCGATTTTGATGCGCTCAAATTTATGCCCCTAGTACTCCCATTCACCGGTCATTGACCACAAAACAAAATCAGGGTCAATCTCAAAAATGGCTCGTTTGTCGTAATTATGCTTTTAGTTTTATGTTTGTCTCGTTTACAGTATAAAAAACAACCCAGGTTGCATTTTGGCAATAGTTATCCTTTAAAAATGCGCCTAATGGAAATGCGTCAATCGTCAATCCCATATATCGCAAGAGTTTTTGCGCACGCATGAGTTGGTTTTTCAGACAGTTCGAAAAAGGAAAATTTCGCAAAACAGCAATGGAAACACACTCAATTAAATACAGCCAAAATCCCACAAAAATCTGTTAACATGGGTTAATGGAAATGCAATCATTTTGCAATACTCTATAATCAACATTTATAAAATAGCGGCAAAGTTTTGCGCAAATCTGTAATGGAAATGCAGCTGGTTAAGTCGTCCTCAGTTGCCACTTATGTAACAGCGGCTTCTCTGAGGAGTTCCTTTTTGGACAAATCCGCTGACTGAATGAACCATGTACGGCAGTTACATACTGCATGTTAACGTGATTAAAAAATGAACCGCTTTCTTGCTTGTGTAATTGACATTAATCTGACACTGCTTTCTGATGTTTGTGTAATTGACGCAGAACTGACATTAGTCTGATGATAATTGCGATCTTTAATGGATTGATTAGCAGAAGTTATTACTCCACCATCTGTGTGTGAGATGTCATTAATGACTGTCTTATGTTGTTGAACCAACATGGAGGTGCAACCATTTTACTACGGTTTTAGAAAGCAGTTGTAAGTAGCTAATTGGTTTCTCCAGTGATGCATCATGCTGTGGTAGTTAAAGGATTACTCTACTTTCAGAATGAAAATTTCCTCATAATTTACCACCATGTCACTCAAGATATGTCTTTATTTCTTCAGTCGCAAAGAAGTAACATTTTTTGAGGAAAACATTCTAGGATTTTTCTCCATATAGTGGACTTAAATGGTGCTCAACAAATTGAAGGTTAAAATGCAGCTTCAAAGGGCTTTAAACGATTCCAGCTGAGGAATAAGGGTCTTATCAGGCAAAATAATCATTAAAAAAAATGATTTTTTTTGTCTAGCTTTGTGATGTGTACTCTGTGCACTCCTTTTCAAGACAGTTAGGGTATGGAGAAAACCCCACATCTCATGTTATCCTCCAACTTTTACTTTTTTTTTTTTTTTTGTAAAGGATGTGTGACCCTCCTGGCATGTTCATTTTGTAAACACTGGGTCGGTACTTCTGCAGCAATGTAGGCCGATTTTGAAGTTGGAGGAAAAAATAAGATGCTGTTTTTTGACATACACTCTCAAAGGAGTAGTTCACTTTCAGAACAAAAATGTACAGATAATTTACTCACTGCTTTGCCATCCAGGATGTTCATGTCTTTCTTTCTTCTGTCGATAAGAAATCGTTTCTTGAAAACATTTCAGGATTTCTCTCCATATAATGGACTTCAATGGAGCCCTCGAGTTTGAACTTCCAAAATGCAGTTTAAATGCAGCTTCAAAGGGTTCTAAATAATCCCAGCCGAGGAAGAAAACGAAACGAAAGGTCATTTTCTGAACAAATTCACTTTTTCAAATTTCTAAACAAAAGCTGTTTTTTTTTTTCGTTTCAAGACAGTTAGGGTATGTCGAAAAACTCCCATCACGTTTTGTCCCACATCGCTGCAGAAGTCCTGACCCAGTGTTTTTAAAGTGAACATGCAAAGATCAAACGCCCTTTACAAAAAAAAAAAAGGTAAGAGCAATATTGGACAATTTGGAAGAAAACAAGGTGGAAGTTTTTCGACATACCCCTAACTGTATTGACCTGGATTACACAGACTGTACATGCTCAATGACGAGACAAGATTAAAAAGTATATAAATTGTCCGTTTGTTTAGAAAATGACCGATCGTTTCGCTAGATAAGACCGTTCATTCTTGTCTGGGATCGTTTAGAGCCCTTTGAAGCTGCATTTAAACTGCACTTTGGAAGTTCAAACTTTGGGGCACCGTTGAAGTCCATTATACGGAGATAATTTCTTATCGACTGAAAAAAGAAAGATATGAACATCTTGAATGGCAAAGCAGTGAGTAAATTATCTGTACATTTTTGTTCTAGAAGTGAACTAATCTTTTAAAAATAAAGGTTCTTTTTTGGCATTGATGGTTCCATGAAGAAACCTGAACATCCATAGAACATTTCAAATGCAGAAAAGCTCCTTTATAGTCAAAAAAGGTTCTTCAAAATGGTTCTTTTAAGAACTGTTCACTGAAAGGTTCTTTGGAAAAACACCCTTTAGGAACCTTTATTTTTAAGAGTGTACCGTCTTGAACCGGAGTGCAGGTTAAAAAGTATATACTTTTTTTGGGAAAATAAACAATTGTTTCGCTAGATAAGATCCTTATTTCTTGGCTGGGATCATGTAGAGCACTTTGAAGCTGCACTGCATCTGCATTTTTAACCTTCAATCTGTTGAGCACCATTGAAGTCCACTATATGGAGAAAAATCCTGCAATGTTTAATCCTTTAAAAAGCGAGTTACATTGTTGTACGGAAAACACACCTCAGTATGATTGCTTAGTAGTTTTGAGGTCTTGCAATATTATCGAATAAAAAATGAAGCTGAGAATATAGCTGCAAGCAGCAATAATGTGGCCAACTACAGCAATGCCATTTGGATTGTAAAGCTGAATAATTTTTTTGAGATCATTGAGCTATAAAGAGTCCCTTAAGGCATGGTCTTGGCCGCCATACCACTTGGCCTAACTTCTTTAAAAATAAAAAGGTCAGGTTTTTAACTTTGTCTGAATCTGAGCCAGGAGTTTCTAAACTGTTGGATATTTTGGATGTTTCCATTATTTAACACTCCATGACCTGACCCATGTCTAATAAAGGAGGCTCCATGAACAATTTAAAAACTCTTGATTTGAGCAAACTCTGCAGATTGGACAGTTGTAGGATTAGCAAAAAGAGTTTGTGAAAGGTTTATGCCACAGATTGAAATGTGTCATTGTTCTGCATGTACTTGGTGCTATATGATGATAAGCAACATGATTTAAAGCCAATTTATTCTACAGCTGTCATCTAACTGCTTATGCACCTTCAGGGCATTGTGGCAAGGACACTTTTTTGTTTTACTTCAGGACACTAAAAGCATTTTAAATGTAGCCTGACTTCCCGATTGCCATCCTTGCTTTTACAATCATTTATGCATTATCGAGGTACCTCAGTCTTGGTCCTGGAGAGCCACTTTTCTTTATAATCTAGCTTAAACTCTATTTAAATGTACTGAATCAATAAATAGTTTTTTTTAGTTCGGTTATACACTACCAGTCAAATGTTTTTGAACAGTAAGATTGTAATGTTTTTTTTAAAGAAGTCTCTTCTGCCCGCCAAGCCTGCATTTATTTGATTCAAAGTACAACAAAAACAGTTATAATTTAGAAAAAAAAAATACTATTTAAAATAACAGTTTTCTATTGGAATTTACTTTAAAATGTAATTTATTCCTGTGATCAAAGCTACATTTTGAGCATCATTCCACAGGTCTTCAGTGTCAAATGACCTTCAGAAATCATTCTAATATGCTGATTTGCTGTTCAAGAGACATTTTATTATTCTTTGATGAATAGAAAAATCCAACGATCAGCATTTATCTGAAATAAAAAGCTTTTGTAACATTACACACTATACCATTAAAAAGCTTGAAGGAAATTATAAAAAAATAATGGTTTTATTTAGCGAGGATGCTTTAAATTTATCAAAAGTGATGATAAAGACATTTATAACGTTACAAGATTTCTGTTTCAGATAAATGCTGTTCTTCTGAACTTTCTATTCATCAAAGAAACCTAAAAAAATCTACTTAGCTGTTCTCAACATAATAAATGTTTTTAAGCAGCAAATCAGAATATGAGAATGATTTCTGAAAGTTCACGTGACTGGTGTAATGATGCTAAAAATTCAGCTTTGAAATCACAGGAATAATTACATTAAAAAAAAATATTAAAATAGAAAACAGCTACTTTAAATAGTAAAAATATTTCAAAATTGTACTGCTTTTGCTGTACTTTGGAACAAATAAATAGAGGCTTGGTGAGCAGAAGAAACTTGTTTAAAAAACATTAAAAATCTTACTGTTCAAAAACTTTTGACTCGTAGTGTATGTCATTGTAAATTGTAAAACTATATTATCACCTAGCTGTTAAAAATTGGATATATACTATATCCAACTTTACCTGCATACAATACACTAATGTAAAGCGAAGTTGTTCGAAAAGCTCTATACAAATAAATTTAACTTGAAATTACAGCAAGGTGTTTGGGGCACGGTTACAACTAAGCTCTATAGAAAAGTGGCTTTGGTATATCAAAAAGCTTTAACTATACATGTAGTTTCAAGATTACCTGACCCAAATGTGAAGAAAATTGAATAAAAGCGCTAGGATAAGAACAGTCTGTCCATCTTTTTAGTCCATCTTTTTGTTATGGCATCAGAGGTATCTATTTCCTCTTCCATTCTCTACTTCAAGTTTAAGCAGGTCAGCTCTCTTATGGACGCTGAAATAGATGCAATTAACATCAGTGAAGCCTATAATGCACAATATCATTTGAATTTAACAGGACAAACTAATGAAGCAGCAGAACAGAATTTTAGAAAAGTGGCTCTTAACTTTCCAAGCGTTACACAGAAATGATCTGGTGTATCAAAATTATCTGACCCAAATGTGGAGAAAATCAGATAAGAGCTTTCAGATGTTTAAAAAGTGTGTTTTATGTTAAAAGGGGCAGAAAATGTGTGGGTGAAAACTAAAACCAAGTGCACTGAATATATTTCCAGGCCATGTTGTTCAGAAATTATGAACAGAAATGCAAGTCAAAACTGTAAGTGGTGCTTAGAAAGTTTGAGTGAACTCAAAATTGCTACCAGCAATGCTCCGTCCAATAAGTATACCAAATTCACAACCATTTTGCATATGGTTTTGAATGCTATAGACAAAATATGTGACAGATACTGATGAATTCGGTAGGTTTGTTGCTGGATCCCAATGAAAACTTGCATACTAAACATATATAATGGCTGGGCATCCAAATGCCATTTTGTTTCTTCTTTTTGATGGTTATTTGAATGAGATTACTCTCTCATTTAGGCAATATGAGGTGGAGACCTGTAAGTTTTTTTTTTTTTTTTTTTTTATGTAAGTCCTTGAGGTCATTGACTAAGGCAGTTGGTATGATTGAATTTTTCCCAGGACGCAGAGACATTTAGTGCATGGCAGCAATTTTATTTATGCTGCAGGGGATAAACAATGGTGTATATGAATCAAATCCCTTTACGTATTGATACTCGTACACAGTCCATTGGCTGTTTTAGTTTAAAATTCCCCAGATAGTACATTTTCTGCAGGTTGTGTTCTGAAATTGTTTACAAGAATTTTTTTTTATCTGTTATCCACAGAAATTCTGACCCCCTTGATAGATGTAATGCAGTGATGTAGTAGGACAAAAACTTTCAGAGGAGTTGCTTCTTCATGCTTAATATTTATAATAATAGCACTGACAAACATTCAAATAGACGTTATGGTAATATTCTGCAAGGAGCATGTTTTAAGATATACAAGAATGACTACTAAGCATCCAAAGACCAAGAGGCATTTTACAATAAAGCTTGCATTGACCGTCGCATGGTTATAAAGATGAGCATCATTTCTATGATATGACCGAGGCTGTAGTCATAGAAGCATCTGCGTCGATTAGCTTTTTCTTGCACTTGATGCCAAGAAGACTGCAGATCTTCATCAGCATCAGGTCTACGATCTCCTCTTCTTCAGAGGGCTGAGGGAACAGAGATAAATATTGAATTAACTCATTTATTAAGGTAACAAAAACTAGCATACCACTGGATTCACTGATTACGAGAGATTTACAGTGGGATGAAGTTGCTCTTCATTGAATGCCACCAAAATCACAGATATAAAGAGGTTGAGGACTACGAATGTCATAAAGATGATGCAGGATCCGATCAGGAAAGCACCCAGAACTGGATTGTAATCCAAAACCTGTAGATAGAAGGAAACGATACAATGAACAATATAAGTTCTTAAACCCATTAGCAGTGAGTATGAATTCAGTATAGGCTTTTTATTTTTACCTCGTCATAGTTGAAGATACCCAGTTGTAGGCAAATAATGGACTGTGCAGCCTCAAGCAATGTTCTGTATGAGTAGAGCCTCCAACCGTATATCAAATTGCACTAATGGGATACAAAATGTGAAACTTTCAGACAAATGTGAAATTGAATGTGTGCAGTCTGGAAATGAGAGATTTTAAGGGATAGTTCTGTCATGGATTTTAAGGGAAAATTCTGTCATTACTCACCCTCATGTCGTTTCAAAACCCGTAAAACCTCATTGATCTTCGGAACACAAATTAAGATTGATGAAATCTGAGAGCTTTCTGACCCTGCATAGACAGCAACGGAACTACCATGTTCAAGGCCCAGAACGGTAGCAAGGCCATCAATAAAAATAGTCCATGTGACATCATTGGTTCAACCGTAATTTTACAAGAATTTATCGATTTATCTTTGAAAGCTCTCGAATTTCATCATAATTATTTTAATTTGTGTTCCGAAGATGAACATGAGGGCTTACGGATTTGGAACGATATGAGGGTGAGTAATTAATGACAGAATTTTCATTTTTGGGTGAACTATCTCTTTAAGAAGACTTACATGTAGTGTGTAAGTGAGTTAAGATTGTCCAAAACTGTTCCTATAGATCTACCTTCCTGCAAAGTTTAGCTCCAACCCCTATCAAAAACCTCTGACCCAACTAATTTAGAGGTAGATTTCCAGGAACAGGATTGGGCATTAAACTACTGTATTCCTGCAAGAGCTTGTAGGCCAAACTCAGTTTCAGGTGGGTCACAGTCCTTCAGAGTTTAGCTTTAACCCTAATTAAACACTTTGTGATCCAGTGAAAGATTAGCTGGTTGTGTCCAAAAGCTGAGTAGTATACAAAGCCAACAAGGCCTCCGAATCCAATTATCTCAAATGCTGAGATTTTTTTCATCTGATTGATTGTTGAAGGCAACACAGATGTATCCTTCGCCACCTATTATATCCCACAATCCTGTTCATTAGATTCTGTGACAATTGAACAAAAAAATTTAAATGAATTTGGTCTAAATGTACATTATTGACAACCTCTTCCATTATTTGATGTAATTTTTAAATTAGCATCAGGTGTAACACATTCTAAATCTGCTGTGTGAATTACTCTGCTGTGGCAACCCCTGGGAGCAAGCCCAACTTTTATGCTGCCTAGGCAAGTCTATCCAAAAAAAGTAACTCATTGCCTCATGGGGCAGTAAGGCAACAAGTTGGCTGCCAAAGATTTGGATTCTAGCCTTGAAACCTACAGGTAGGTGTGTTAGAGCAAGTTTGGAACTAAACTAAAAAAGGACTGTGGTCCTCTAGGAGTTGGCCCTGATTGTGATGTACTTTCATTTGATGTTCAAGAACATTTCCATACTCACAGCAATGGAATAGGCCAAAAACATGATGGTCATGACCACAATGAAGCCAGAAATATCTGTCCATGCCCGCTGCAGTGTAGAGGTGATCATGTGTAGCTTGGGGTTGAGTCTCAGCAGATGCCACAGCTTTATGGTGGCCAGCAGAACTAAGAAGGCTATCAGATAGCCCAGTACAGCATCTGCAGTGGCAGTCTCATAAAAACTGGCAAACCTGTGAGTGAAGCAGCTGTATAAGTATTTTTGTATATTGTGAAGTAGAGGTCTAGTATTCCATTACAAACATGCTGATTGATCTTGAAGAGTTGAAGCTTTCACTCACATGTCTTTGTTATTTTGGTAGTACTCAATGTCTCTATTACCCAATATTGTCCTCTTGACAAATACAGATAATGCACTCCAGCTTAGAATGATAATGGCCAACTCTAAGAGATTCCATTTGCTTCTGAAATATGCCCATTTCTGCTCCTTAATCAGTTTGCCCTGTTAAATCCACAAGACACTCTGCATTAAAGCTTCACTGATGCAAATTACACCATTTGAGTTTAGTGTTTCATAAGAGAGCTGACCTGCACAAACATATAGTAGAGAATGAAGAGGAAATAGATGGCCTCTGATGCCATAACAAATACATGAAAGCCACCAGTGGACTGATAAAGGTGGACAGTCTGCACCTCATTACGATATTGGAATGCACCTGCGAAAACAACAAAATTACCATGAGTTTGACAACATGAGAATCTTTTAAGAATATCAAGAGGAGATGCCTTACCCACTCCCGTTGTCTCAAATATCAGAGTCACAATGCAGAAGAGGTTCACATTCGCATTATAAACTGTGAACTCCACAAAGACAGCCCGTGTATACACGTCCAGCCAGATGTTGTCAAAAAGATATTGAAGAAGACTGCAGGACAAGAAAGGACACATTAACTTTTGTAACTTCTACTTTTGAAACTACATTACATATTGTTAACGCGTTGTTCTACCTGCTTGCATTCTTTTGATCTGGACCTAGTTCCACCACAAATCCTCCACCCTTATAAAGGGCTAGCCCACCCCAAACAGGGTTGGACCGAAGTTTGGCCTGAGTTTGGTAGAGCCAAGGTGTTTGTACAATCTTAGAGCCATTCACATTTTTAGTCCAATTCCAGCCTGGACTGTATGACCCCATGTCCTCCACTTCCCAGGAGTATGGGGCATGGCAGTCAGCAACAGAGTACTGCATGGTCTTGGCAATTTTACAAGAGTCTTTTTTAACCCTAACCTGGCGGAGTCGAGCATTGCCAACAAGTTTTGAGTTTCCATCTGTTATGAAACCTGAAAAGGTAACACACAACAAGGTACATTTAGGTCTCTCGGTACAATAAACAAGCAATTTTTAACTTTGAACAAGTAGAAAATGTAGACCGGGGTCACCAAACTTGGTCCAGGAGGGCCGGTGTCCTTTAGGGCCTGTCCACACGGAGACGCGTTTCGCTGTATACGTATAAATTTTTTATCGTATTGGCGTTTCATCCACACGGATCCGGCGTTTTAGGAGACTGAATCCGCTATTTTTTGAAACAGGGTCCCAAAGTGGATAAATCTGAAAACGACACCCTCGCGGTTTCGTGTGTACAGCCAATACGTATATTTTGTGAAACGATGATGTCATCACATCACGTGTCGGCTGCGTCACACGTAACAGCAACAACAATAATGGCGGACTACATGATTGTGTTCGTGTTGCTACTAAGCCTACTAGCTTTATTACAGCAAAATCTATTGCTTCTATGCAACTGTTATGAGCAACAAGCGATAATGTTCGCATCTTCGTCTTCTTCTTCTTAGTTCGTATACAGCGCGCAAGGTTATGCGCATGCTCAAAGTCTTCTTCTCCGTGTATAGCGTATCTCTATGGCAGAATTACAGCACCCCACACTGGTCTGGCATATATACTACACCGTTTTCAGTGGTTTCGTGTTTACGGAATTTTTTTTAGAACGAGAAAAAAAATGATCGGATAGGGAACGCACCGGCTTCGTGTGGACGGAGTCTTAGAGTTTAGCTCTAACTTGCCCCAACACACCTGCCTGAAAGTTTCAAGTAAGACCTTGATTAGCTGGTACAGGTGTGTTTAATTAGGGTTGGAGCTAAACTATGCAGGACGCCAGACCAGTCTGGTGATTCCTGGTGTAGGTCATGTGTGTCCAAACTTGGACCTGGAGGGCCACTGTCCTTAGGTCCAACCCTAATTAAACACACCTGAATCAGCTAATTAAGGTCTTACTAGGCATACTAGAAACTTCCAGGCAGGCGGGTTGAGGCAAGTTGGAGCTAAACTCTGCAGGCTTTTTAGGAACAGTATTAAACACGCCTGGTGTAGACCAGGGGTCTCCAAACTTGGTCCTGGAGGGCCACTGTCTTGCAGAGTTTAGCCTCTGCCTCTTAACCTCTTAACACGTCTGCCTGGGTGTTTCCAGTTTGCCTAGTTAGACATTGATTAGCTGTTTCAGGTGTGTTTAATTGGAGTTGGAGCTAAACTTTCCAGGAGAGGGATTACAGGATTAGACACTCCTGATGTAGACCAGTGGTCTCCAAACTCAGTCCTGGAGGGCTGGTGAGTTTAGCTCCACCACCAGTTAAACACACCTGAAACAGCTAAATAACATCTTACTAGGCTATCTGGAAACATTCAGACAGGTGTGTTGAGGCAAGTTGGAGCTAAACTTTGTAGGACACCGGACCTCTAGGACCAAGTCTGGTGACCCCTGATGTAGACCATGGGTGTCCAAACTTGGACCTGGAGAGCCACTGTCCTGCAGAGTTTATCTCCAACTTGCCTCAACACACCTGTCTGAATGTTTCCAGATAGCCTAGTTAAGACGTTATTTAGCTGTTTCAGGTGTGTTTAACTGGAGGTGGAGTTAAACTTTGCAGGGGAGTGGCCTTCCAGGAACAGGATTACACACTCCTGATGTAGACCAGGGTCTCTAAACCCGGTCCTGCGGAGTTTAGTTCCAACCCTAATTAAACACACCTGAATCAGATAATAAGGTCTTTTTAGGCAAACTAAAAATTTTCAGGCAGGTGGGTTGAGGCAAGTTGGAGCTGAACTCTGTAGGACACCGGCCCTTCAAAAGCAAGTTTGAAGAACCCTGATATAGACAATACATTTTGAAGGAATACCTGGATATTCCCCAAACAGATTACTGAGCAAGGAGGATTTTGCCCAATTTAATATATCCTTGTGGTTCATAGTCTCTGAAATTCCATTGCTGAAACTCTGCCGGATGTGATGGGTAAGGTAGTATGCATGTGGATCTCGCTGACCATACGCAACCAAGAGAAGCATCCACAGGAATCCCACGTAAACTGCAACATAAAAAGCTGTGTCAAACACGCTCATCTTTCCATTAATGAAAGAGAAATGGTGACCTTCTTACTGAGAATCTCTCGGATTAGTGCAAAAACTTTCTGCTCCTTGATCATGTTGTTTCTCATCTTTTCTATGTCGGTTGGGGGAGGAGGCTGATAGAAGCTGCATGTGCTGTCTCTCCTTGCAATTTTGATTGCATCTGGATCATCTGTATACAGATGTTTCAGCTGAAGTTTTGTTATACTAATAACGTGTTTATGAAATAAGATGCTATAATTTTTGCCATTACCTGTGTTGGGCAGAGTCCCATAAATCGGAACATCTCCATAATCTTCTTGATCAACAGTTTTGAGTACCAAAGCAAAGAAAACTGCAAAGCCCAGTACCTAAAGAAACCAATACAAGCCCATCAAGTCCAGGTCTTTGTAGCAACAAAACACCTAGTGGACAATGTCAAGTAAATACAAGCTGCACAGGAAGTGGTAATGTACAATATGAATAAATATACAATCATAAAGTACAAAAAAGAAAGATAACAACAATTGTCTTTTTTATTCCAACTCTTACTTTTACAGGCTGGGTGATGAAGAGGCTTTCAAAGAATGACACCACCATCGAGATGAGCCAGCTGATGGAGCGCTCCTTCCCATAGGTCAACCCATACATCATAGTGAAGTATGCTGAAACACCACTGGTGGCTAAAACAAGAAACCAACCAACGAACACAAACCACCAGGGCAAGCCTTTCTGACAACATTTTTTGCTGTCTCCACTGTTGCCCTCTGAGGGGCTTGAGCTACGGGTATGTAGACCACTGACAGAGCCGGAGGAGACATGAGGATCAAGTAGGTTCTTCATGCCTTGGACCTGCAATACAGCCTGGTTGTAGCTGTCTGGCTTAGAGAAAGATGAAGGGCCCAGATGTCTCAGCTCTCTCTCCACATTTTGCAGTTGTTTGTAGAGATACTGGCTGTAGATGCTGTGTTTTTCATTTTGCTCTGATCTCTCACAAAAACTGGTCTCTACAATAGGAACAAAACAATGGTATTGTTTCATACATATAAATAATTTTATATTTATAATCACATGCTGCACATTCAAATTAGCAATACTCAAGCTGAAAATGCCCACTTCCTCAAAGCATTCTAGTTATACTACAACTCAAATTCTCCCACTTCCACTTTAAAATAACCAATTGAAACATTGCTTTAGTTCCACCATGTCAGGTTGATCAATCCCAAACCAGCCAGGAGTTCCAGTGGTGCACATATGAGGTGGGAGAATTTGAAGTTCTGAATTGTCCATGTCCATGGACTTACCTTTCAGGTTTACACTCTCTAGGGAAGCAGCAAAAGTTTTCTCCTTTTTAGAAGAGTCAGTGTAGAACTCATTTCCAACTCGATTGTGTTGTCGAATTATCTCTTCAACCAGTGATAACAGATTGTTTATATCTGTTTTGGTTGAGTCCAGTTCTATCCTTGGTACAGGTCTTCTCATGACCTTATAGAGTGACTGTGCTATCCGTTTGATGTCCTGAAAAATATCATTAAAAATGATCAAAATACTGCATCCATTATGACGGAGAGATGGAACTATTCTAGGCCGAACTCTTATAGTACGACTTGCCTTTATCACAGTGTCCGGTGTGATTTCCTTATGATTATTGTGTGGAGGCTGATTCGGAGAAACTCGTCCTGTTTTGCTATGCTTTTTGGGATCTATCTTCAACTGTTGCTTTGAAGAAGATTCAGACTTTTGTTCTCTTGGCCGAGCATTTCTGAAGATGCTCACAATGAGGAGATTGATAGGAAACATGATAATGGAACTTTGGATGCCAATCATGACCTGCTGCCAGGTGAACTCAATCTGACCTGTATTCCATGCAAGGACAGAAATCACATATTATTATGAATGTAAATGTTTGATTCAAGCAGTTTTTGAAAAATTGAAACTCTGCGAGACACTAGCCTTCCTGGACCACTGATGTAAGATAATGATAGATTAATGTTTTTTTGGTCATACCCAGGTCCATGGTCTGCTCCGAGGGGTCTGACGGGATACCCCAGAACATGATACTCGTCAACATAGTGCAGAGCAGCAGCGAAAAACAGCAGGAGACACGCTGCACTCGTGTAAAATTACTACTTGGGGGGCAACTGATTACAGAGAACCAGATGTGACCATCACGGAAATCTTTTGCAGTCTTCATGAAGAACAAATTACTGTAACATTTAAGGACAAACAATTAAACATTAATGAGAAAATGCCAATAATTTTGAACTTCTTACCAAACAGTCCTACAGCTACATACCTGAACCTTTTCAAGTCCGTCTCTGTTGCTACAGGGAAAACTTTATCTAGTGTACATTCTCCCAAGTCAATGGACAACCATGAGTTGCACAGGAAGTGCCATTTCTGCCCATTCTCCAGGTTCTGTACCATTACCTTGTTAACATACCTGTGACAATTCCAAGGGTTACAGACAAAAAAATAATGAAATAACATAGACAAATAAGTACTATGTGGCATATTTCTATTATTTTTACCAAGCAGGATGCTGTCCTGAATTGTCATGCCAAAGCCTGATACTTTGTAGCTCTCCCAGTGAGAAGGGGGTGGTCAGCAAGAACATGTCCAGTCCTCCCCTTTCAAAGACTGGCTTTTCTGGGTCAGTCAAATGATGAGGTTCACTCTCTCCCTCTGTGCCCTGTAGAGTCACTGTCACCTAAAGCAATTTTATGGCAGTGTTAAAAATGACACAATAGTGTTCCTGAAAAAATGCTGGAACTAAAGCTGGATGACACATACTTGAGAAGAGGTGGAGGCCCCACGACGATGTCCTGTGTTGATACTTAACAAGTAACGATATTCAGCTAAGGGATCATTGTCCTCAAGTACTGTGACCTTCACCTTCAAATATGCAATTTAACATCAAAGTTAAACAAGGAAGTTTATCTTTTGCTTTTTTGTAGATTTGGAATTATCTCAGATTTGAAGAGAATTGTAAAAGCAAAACCTTGACTGCATCCTGAATGTCCTTTCTTCGTGCCCATATCACAACCAACAGGTAAGCCAGGATGATGGCGCCTACAAAACACACCACCACTGGATTGTTGACGAAGGTGGCAAAGAGTTCAGCAGTGCGGGACACATCAACCACATTTGGCATTACGAAGAAAGAGCTTCCAAAAAAGGTCAAATGGGTACACAGGCATTGAGTAACCAATGTTGTAGTACGAGGGCCAACCTGAAAAAAGGTAAGGATCTAACCATGGGGTCTTATGTATAAATTACATGCTTATTCATTTTAATGGAGCATCCACACTGAGTGACTGCAGTAATAAAATCACTGTCAGCATGCACAGGACTTAAAAGACATTAATTGTTTGACTTACCCTACAGCCATCACCACTCCAATTGGCCTTTATCTCATCCCAGTACAAACAGTGAGCAGCAATAGTTGTGATGAAAACTGAGGCATTTGTTGAATTCACCCCTGCACCAACAACAGGCCTCACAAGAAGGTAGTAAACACCTACTTCTATTGTCATCTCCGTAGGGTTGAGCACCCATGTATACCTCTCTGCACCACACAAATATAACAGAATACTTTTCAATCTCTTGCAAAAAGTATTTTAAAAATTCTGTTGAAGTGTTTATACTTGTTAATGACCTTCAGAGTCACCATCTTGAGGTAGCTGGATTTGAGCCTCATAATTTGTATCATTAGGGTAGTCCTGAAAACCCAGGAGCAACTGCAGAGGTGTCTCCTCTGACGGGTCTAACTTGAAAACCAAAGATATATTGGGTGTAGTCACATTAATGACCACAGTGCTGAAGTTTGCCAGTTCCAGAAGAGTTTGGTTAACCTCTGCCATCTCTGTCCTTGGTAGGAGGATCTAGGAAATGAAGAAAATAAATACATTCTGGATGTTTTATATTTACAGTAGCTAAGCTTTTGGCCTTTATTGCTGAAAATCTTCTTTTACCTCAATCTCCTCAGTGAGGTTTGCCACTGGAATCACAGAGCCATTCATTTTGGTAAGAGAGAGAGACCCCACTGATCCACTGATATGCTCGCCCTCATGCCATGAGAATGGATTTATCCCAAAACTTGTCATCTGTGATAGGTACAAAAGTAAATAACGATTACACAAATCTAATCTTTGAATCTTACCTCACAAGTAGGTCTTTCGAGGCTGCCTTGATGAGAGGTGTCCAAAGCACACATCTTCTGTATATATACTACATCACAGGGATCTTTTGTACAAACACCTAGTTTTGCCTACCACTGCTATGTTGATAACTTGCAACTCTACTCTTTATAACAACCAGTATTGATTCTTGGCCTGTCTGGCACACATTTCAGCATGGTTAAAAGAACACCACCTCCAACTAAACCTACCAAAGTTTTGTCTTTCCAGCCAATCCAACAGTTCAGCACAATTTCTTCAACTCTTCGTCCAGGCCCTTGTAAATTCTAGACTAGACTATTGTAATGCTTTTTGTACATCCATCCGTCCAACATGTACAATCAAACTTCTATATACAAAAAGCAGAAGCAAAATTTAAATGAGTCCTAGAAAGTCCATGTTACATCTCTCTTAACTGGCTACCAGTTCAAGACACTGATACTTGGCACCTTCTTACCTCTGCTTCCTCTTACAAATTTACATCGACTCCAGTAGCCTGAGGTTGTTAAGATGAGTGATCTTCACAACCCTATCCCGATAAATGAACCTTATAACCTTATGGCGGCCTCCTCCTCTGTGATTTCTCTGGTCCTACCTCACATGCGGCCCCTCCGGTTTTGACTCAAAACCCATGTCTCATCCCACACTTGGTGACTAGGATGTTTTTTGCTTCTAGGTGACCTACTGCTGCATCAGAGCTGTGGCCCCTTGAAAATTCCCTCGCCTGTATCAGTGTTTCATTGGGACTGACTAGTCACAACAGATGCCTCCAACTAGGGTTCGGGGGCGCTGTACGAGGGCCGACCATTGTTCGACTCCTGGTCAAGCCTAGAGCAATGTCTGCACATCAACTGCCTTTAGAGGATGACGGTTTTTCTGATCCTCAAAACCTTCCTATCAGCCTTGGTAGGAATATGACCTGTTTGGACAATATGACAGTGGTAGCCTTCATAAATCACCAAGGAGGTCTCAGGACACACTTCCTCTACAGGATGGTGACACTAAGCCTATATGCCTTCCCCCCAATTGCCCTGCTCCCTCAATACATCAGACGAGTCAGAGAAGTCCGATGCTTGGTCCACCTGGTGGCCCACTCTAGAGAAACCAGATGTGGTTCCTCAAGTTGATTCAGCTGCTTTCAGCAGCCCCTTGGCTAATTCCACTTAGGAAGGACATCCTCTCCCAAGCGAGAAGCATGATCTGGCATCCCTGGCCTGAGCTGTGGAGCCTTCATGTTTGGCCCCTCAACAGAAGTCTTTACTAAAACTATTTACTAACTAACAATCTTTTGGAGGCTAGAGCCCTATCTATGAGATGCCTCCATGCCCTTAAGTGGTCCATGTTTTGTGTGCTGGTGTGCAGAATGAAGACCCGTTCTCAAGTGATGTGTCATTCATTCTAACATTTCTGCAAGAGCTATTGGACAATGGGTGCACCCCTTTTACACTCAAAGTATATGTGGCAGCCATCACAGCAAATCACACTCTTGTGGCTAGTCATTCAGTTGGCAAAAACAACCTCATCATTAAATTCCTGAGGGGTTCATGGAGATTGAATCCACCTCGTCCTCATACTGTGCCGACCTGGGACTTTTCCATGATTCTCAGCACCCTTCAAGGCCCTCCTTTGAGCCGCAGAAAAATTTTGATTAAATGGGATTCAACGCCGACTTATAGGCAGTCGGTTTCAACCATTTTGGCAGGCTGAAATGCCGTTTGTTAATGCAGCTACATTAGCGTGAACAAATTAGGCTTCAGTATACAGAGTAAACAGGAGTTTCCCAAAGGTGTTTTACATAACACCCATTCCCTTTATTCAGGGAAATGACGAGTGAGTAACCGGAGTCTTTCATAAGCACTTCTTGTGTTATTGCCTCTTTAGGATGACTCACATTTGTTAGTCACTACACATAGAACCAATAAATGTAAATTTGATCAAAATAATGGGCTTATCATCTAGTCAAACTTTCTATAAGAGAAGAAAGTTTAAATTGTCACTTATCTCACCCGCACATCTACTGGTTCATCTGGAGACAAAACATTGGAGCCCAGAGATGGTAGGATAAAACTGGCAGAGCTGTTGTTCTGAATTTTAAAGGTCTGTTTCTGAAGACCATCCGATGATATTCTGAAAGAGCACAGCAAAATGAGTCATTTTATTGCCTAGGCTGCAAAATAAAGACCCTATTAAAAGAAAAGTGAGTTTTGCCTTTTAGTTCAGTTTTGAGGCTGTCTATATGCTTGTGCACAAATACACTTTTACCATATATACTTCTATATATTCTTCCTTTCTTTTTCTTCCAGTAATATGTAACAAATTATCTTTTGCAAAGAGAGATCCATTAAAATGGTCCATGGGGCAACAAAATTGTTTTGACTAGCAGTAGCATGTAGAAATTGGCACTTTGCCAATCAGGATGTAAATTATAAGCTACTGGCTTCCTGTTTCAATGGAAAATTTGTTCAAATGTGTTGCATGTGTTCAATTGATCAGGTCATTTTCATAAGAGCTTTACCTTTTTATCCCCAACTTTTTTTTTTTTTCACAAAAAAAATCACTTTTTAATGACCTAATCATTTCATGACCCATTTTTCTCACATAATATCCTGTTTTTAAAAGTTACAATATACAAAATTTGTTACATTACGGGTTTTACATTTATGATTTAAGACAATAAATTCTTTGACCTCCCACCATTATTTGTTTACCTGTTGACATATAAACCAAAAGCCGAAGAACTGAGAATGATGGGCTCCTGGTTCACCTTTTTCCCAGTCAACAAGGCACTTTGAACATTGTCCACAGTGTTTAGTAATTGACTGGTGATCTCATTCTGTAGTAGAGGGGAATGAAAACAGTGTCAAGAAAGATGGTTTCGAATCAAAATATGGAGGAGGACTTAAATGTTGTGAAGTACCTGCTTAGAAGTACTGGAAGAAACTTTGATGATGTTACTGACAGCATCAATAATTGGCGTGGATGCTTGCAGTATTTGTTCAGAGAACTCCTTAGCAGAGAGCGTCAAGGAGACCAAGGACTTACTGAGGTTTGTTAGCAGATAAGTAGCATGTAACTGTAGTCAGAATGAATGAGTTAGGAGAGATGTGCTGTATGACTGCCAAAGTATTGCTACCATCTAAATTCATCTGAATGGTTCAAGAAGTACCTGAGCAGTATCTGTCAGCTCATGACCCTGTGTTGTAAGGCCTACAACCACATTAGCACTTATCTGCACCTCTGCTGGATTCTTTGGAGGGAAGGAACTCGTGGCAGCACTCAAACTCTGCAACATCTGTTCTCTCAGCTTTAGTTAGAAGAGGCATATGTGGTTAACAGATGGGTAAATAAAACATTTTCTAAATGTGCATATTCCCAATAGCCTACCTGTTTTTTGACACTGTCATGCTGTTCTTCAGGTAATGCCTCATTTAATCTGCTGGACACAGACTGGAACATCTGTGCCAGCGCTGCCCCAGTAAGTCGACCTTGTTGCTGTAGCTGAGACACCTGGTTGGAAACCAGCACCTGGAGATCTCCAACTGTGTGATTACTACTAGTGTCCTTTACCTGGAATGTGATGCACAACAACATTTTTGTCATTCTGTCCATCTTGGTTGTCATTCTTTTGGTCACTTAATTTTAAGGTCCAATTCTCGATATTAACAAACAGC
Source organism: Garra rufa (assembly GCF_049309525.1). NCBI lineage: Eukaryota > Metazoa > Chordata > Actinopteri > Cypriniformes > Cyprinidae > Garra > Garra rufa. The sequence continues at coordinate 10,372,624 of NC_133363.1, read as the reverse complement.
TTATGCCTCAGTAAACTCCCAATTTGCTGCTTATTAATAGTCACTAATGTGGTTGTTAAGGTTAGGTATTGGTAAGAATTAGGAATGTAGAATATGGTCATGCAGAATGTGTGCTTCATACAGCCAATATGTTAATGCTGGTCGTCGATCACTCAAGTATAGTGGTTAGATCTGCTATTTTAGGCCTTTAGTGGAAAAATATAACATCTTGAAATTTGGCAGTGATTTATGCAATTTCTGAACGACACGTGGAACAGCTTTCTGAGAATTAACCATCTGTCTAATTAATTCAGCTGAACTGTATTGAAGTGTGTGTGTTGATGATGCTTATAAACCAATCAACTCAAATACAAACCCGAGTGGTTACAGCAGTGTCAGCCGTAACACCTTCTGCGTTCTTAACACTGATGTCCACCATCAGTCTGTAGTTGTTATGTTTATCCCCCAGAGGGAGGTAAAGTGACTCCACTGTGGGCTCGGCACCACAATAAAAATAATCACCTGCAAAATAGGTCAATGTACATGAAGTTAACCCTTATACCTATGGGTTGATTTTATATGAGGAAGAACCAAATTTAGAATAAAAATTTCTCACCCCTGGCAGTTTTGAAGCAGAAAATACAGGACCCGGCTTTGCAAAAAGATGGATCAACAGAGCAGCTGATCTTAAAGGGAGAGAGAACATCACCCACAAGAGGACTAATGATGCAGGAGGGAGGACTCAAGACGACAGGGGGCATAACAGAGTTGAGCGATTTGTCAGTAACATGAGTCGGCAATGTTGGCTCTACTGATGAATCCTCAATACTGGATGTATCAGCAATTGGAACAGTGTATCTAGCAGATCCAGATAAGCTGTCCTTGATAGCTAAGAGAAAACACATATTTGACATCAATCAACTAGGCCTAGTGTCTTAAAGGGGTCCTATTTTGCTTTTACACTTAGTAAATTTTAGTCAGTGTGTGGTGTTTGGGTATAAAAAAAAAAACATCTACAAAGTTATAAATCTCAAAGTCCACTCCAAAAGGAGATATTTAGCTTTTAAGAAATCCCTGTTAAAGAACTACAACGAACCTCTCCTTTGGATTACAGTGTTTGTTTTCCGGATGCTATGATGCTACAATGCGGTCCATTACAATATCATTCAAATAAATTCCGCCTATGGAAATTCAAATCGTTGGTGGGTGGGGAGGGACGAGGTGGGAGATTCGCCTAACTTTAGCCATGTAGCATGGACAGCAGCTTCTGGGATGCTTCAGAGAGCCGCAGGTCAGTAAAAGCCTCCTTTAGTGATCCAAATGTGTTTTGTAGGAAAAATATCCATATTTAAAACATAAGAATCACTTTAATCTAGTTTGCGCAGTTGTACACGGAACTTGCTGCTTTGGGAAGGGGCGTGGCAGCACTGAAATGACGTCAACACAGTGGGACTGCTAACCAATCACAATACATTTCGTTTTTCAGAAGGCGGGCCTTCATCAAACCTGGAACTAATAGAGCCATTTGTGCTAGCCTGGGGAGAAAGCTATTGTAATAATGTAAATTGTGTGAAAAATAATGCGTTTTTCAAACCACCAAGCATGAGAACATGTTCTAGTGCACCCCCAAAACAAAATAAGGACTTTGTAAAAGAGCATAATAGGACCCCTTTAAATTAGCAATTTGGAATGTGGCTAGCTTTTTTATTCAGCTTATTTTGATATGTGGCTATCTGTGCATTAAAATTCATAGATTTGTAAATGTGATTTCAGTGCCCAATCTCAAGGCCACTCTATATTTACTCTTCAGAAGAAAGGTTTTTGAAGGAAGATTAAAACAATTCATACCATAAACCACCACTGTGATATCCTGCTTTGCTTTTCGTAGTGCATCACTCTCTATGGTAAAAGAGCTGCTGTCCTCTGCTTTCTGTATCAAAGGCTTTTTCACTGACTCTGAGTGACAGTGACTTAGTGAACCCTGTGAGAAGATAATGTATGAGATGGTATTTTAATACACCATAGGTTGCTTATTATAAATACAATGCCTTGCGAAAGTATACATACCTCTTCATTTTCATGATTTGTTATGTTACTGCCTCCTGTTAAACTGCTTTAATAGATTTAAAAGATAATTTACTCACTTCTCTGTCATCCAAGATGTTCATGTCTTGCTTTCTTCAGGTGTAAAGAAATTATGTTTTTTGAGGAAAACATTTTTTTTTCTCCATATAGTGGACTTCTATGGTGCCCACGAGACTGAATTTCCAAAATGCAGTTTAAATGCAGCTTCAAAGGGCTCTAAACGATCCCAGCCAAGGAAGGTCTTATCTAGTGAAACCATTGTTTTTTTTTTTGTTTTTTGTTTTTTTATTACAATTTAGACACTTTTTAACCACAAATGCTTGTCTTGTCTAGCTCTGTGATGCGCATATGTACTCTGTGCCCTCTGGTTCAAGAAAGTTAGAGTATGTTAAAAAACTCTTATTTCATTTTCTCCTCCAACTTCAAACTTGTCCTACATCACTGTAGCACTAGGTCAGTACTTCTGCAGTGATGTAGGATGATTTTCGAACTTGCATTCCACTATATGGCGAAAATTCCTGAAATGTTTTCCTTAAAAATATTTCTTTACAAATGAATAAAGAAAGACATGAACATCTTGTTAAAATACTGTTTTTTTTCTTTGCCATTATGATGTATGGAGTGTAGACTGATGTGGAGAAAACTTAATTTAAAGCATTTTAACATAACAAACATGAAAAAAATAATGAATACTTTCACAAGGCAATGTATATTAGAAATAAAGTATAATAAAAATATACTTTTTCCACAAGTTGAAGCTACAGGATTAATCACTTGCATGTCATAAGACAACATAAAAACACTTACTGTAAAGTCCTTTCTGCTCTCAATGTACCAAACAATTTTTTGACATCCTTCACACTGCACCTGTAGATTAACACCGTCAGCGACGTTTACTGGATTGCAGTTGGAACAGCTAAAAAATAAGGAGATTTAGTATACACTGGTTTCAATGTAGGCTACTCAACAGAAATGACAACAAATCTGAACATACAATTTGATCAAATTGTAATCGGTTACATGCTTACGTAACAGATAGCTTCAAATTTTCTCTAGGAATGACAGTGATGCATCTGGTTCCGAACTGTGTGACACCATGTGACTTAGTATGTACAGTATACACAGAGAAACTGTACACTGGTGGAAGACAAGCTTCGGATATCTCATAATCTCTGTTTTTCACTTCATCGGAACAAGGGCAAGCCTCATCTACAAAGAAAAGAGAAACAAAGAAGTAAACACCAGTTTGTGCTGTGTGGAATGTTATTAGATCAATCCAGAAAATGTGTAACCAAAGCAATTTTGATAGAGCAACACACTATGACAAAAACATATTTTTCTACTGACAACTATTCAAAAATATGTGTTCTGACTAAATTAATTGCAAGCGACATTAAAATCATGAAGCTGACTGAGTAACTGCTATTGATATGAATGAGTATGCTAACAGATTTCTCCAGGTATTATAGACCTCATATTATTTGTGATTTAGCAATAGTGGTACTTACAGCATTTCCAGATAGCACTGTCATCTTCTAACCCATCAACATATAGCTTGACGCTGGTAGTGCCGATGACTGGAACCTCTGGATCTACAGTGATCTTTAGATCACTGGCTCTGGCAGTTTTCACATGCTCACTGATCTGTAGAAATAATGTATAATGGATGTGCTGCATTTTTTAAACAAGTTAGACTCTAATAACAGCGTCTGTGGAATCCTTTACTACAGAAATTAATGTTCTGTAGTTAACAACATCTTACATAAATGTGACACTGGACCACAAAACCAGCCATTTCTTTAAATCGAAAAACTGAATAAAAAAGCTTTCCATTGGTGTATAACTTGTTAGGATAGGACAATATTTGAATGCAACTATTTGAAAATCTAAAATCTGAGGGTGCAAAAAAACTAAATATTGAGAAAATCACCTTTAAAGTTGTCCAAATAAAGTTCTTAGCAAACCATATTACTGATATATTTACAGTACGAAATACAAAATATATTCATGGAACATGATAATTTTGACCCATACAATATATTTTTGGCTACTGCTACAAAACATACCTGTGCTACTTAAGACTGGTTTTGTGGTTCAGGGTCACAAATGCATAGTTTGTTTTGAGTGCTAATGACAGACTCTGGATCACATACCATGTCTTCATCATGTTGTTTCACTGTTTCATTGTGACAGTACACTGTTGTGTTTCCACCATCCATTTCCATGCTTGAGAAGGAATTCTCTGCTCTGACAACAACATTTAATTCGCCTAAATGAAAAGAGATAAAAATCAGATTGAAGAAGCTCCAAGCTATGTGATTAAAACACACACTGCATAACCAGACATAAGATAATGCTCTATTAATAAATCCTATTAATACTCATGCTGTTTAAATTTAATGTCCACATACTTTTGGCTTTCTAGTGTATGTGTAAATGAGTAAGAGCCAGAACCTTGTATTGTGTTTGAGATGAGGAAAACCTGTGGGCTTCCTTGCAGCATCTCATGCTTTTCAGAAAAGGTGTGATTGGCTCCAGACACCAGAAAATGTAGTTGCATTGGAGCCCCTTGAGCCAGAGACACATTGACATAGAGGGCATGGGGCGGGCACTGCTCATGCTCCGGTTCTACATCCACTGTGAGGCCTTCCACTGGCTCCAGCAAGCACAGCTCTAGGATGGTGGAGCGATCCACAGCTGTCACCCCATTGAGAGCCACAACAGTAAGCTGGTGGCAGCCTGGTCCTAGCTGCTGCTGTACCTCTGGAGATATGGTGATGTTATGGGGAACGATCCCTCTGATAGTGGAAGTGGAGGCCAGCTGTGTATTTCCAAGCTGAATTTTGTATGTTACATTTGTTCCTGGAGGAGGTAAACATTCATTTACATTTTTTTTACTTAAAGCAATAGTTCACCTAAAAATGGAACTTCTGTCATTAATTACTCACCCTCATGTCGTTCAATGAACTTTGTTTATCTTCGGAACACAAATTAAGATATTTTTGATGAAATCTGAGAGCTTTCTGATCCTGCATAGACAGCAAAGCAACCACCATTGGGGCATTGTTAAAATAGTCCATGTGACATCATGACCTTAATTTTATGAAGCTATGAGAATACTTTTTGTGTACAAAGAAAGCAAAAATAACGACTTTTTTCTCTTCTGTGTCAAAATTGTTGAATAAAGTTCCTATTTGCATTTTCTTTGTGCACAAAAAGTATTCTTGTAACTTCATAACATTACAGTAGAGCCATTGATGTCACATGGACTATTTTAATCATGCCCTTACTACTTCTCTGGGGCTTGAACGTGGTAGTTGTGTTGCTGTCTATGCAGGATCAGAAAGCTCTCAGATTTCATCAAAAATGTATCCGAAGATAAATAAAGTTCATCAAAGGTTAAAAGGTGGTGCAGTCAAGTGTAAGTATACCCTTAGGGCCAAATTTACTAATCGGCAAATTAGCTTTAAAGTGTATTTCCATAAAAGCGCCAACGGGAGGGGAAAATTCTGGAGGTGATTTACTGACAAGGTGCACATTAAAGAACACAGATGCATCTCATTTCCATAATGACCAGTGCAATCTACCAAGAGCAGCATAGATTACTGCCTGTTTTAAACAAAAAGTTATAAATTGATTTGCATTTTAATGAGTGAAATAAATATTTGATCCCCTATCAATCAGCAATATTTCTAGCTCCCAGGCGCCTTTTATACAGGTCACAAACTGAAATTAGGAGCACTCTCTTAAAGGGAGTGTCGTGGAGTTTTAGTGATCATGGGAATGCTGAGGAATCAGCCCAGAACTACATGGGAGGATCTTGTCAATGATCTCAAGGCAGCTAGTCACCAAGAAAACAATTGGTAACACATTATGCCGTGAAGGACTGAAATCCTGAAGCACCTGCAAGGTCCTCCTGCTCAAAAAAGCACATGTACAGGCCCATCTGAATTTTGCCAATAAATATCTGAATGATTCAGAGGAGAACTTGGTGTTGTGGTCAGATGAAACCAAAATCAAGCTCTTTGGCATCAACCCAACTCACCGTGTTTGGAGGAGGAGGAATGCTGCCTATGACCCCAAGAACACCATCCTTACAGTCAAACATGGAGGTTGAAACATGCTTTGGGGTGTTTTTCTGCTGAGGTGACAGGGCAACTGCACCACATCAAAGGGACGATGAACGGGGCCATGTACCATCAAATGTTGAGAACCGCCTTCCTTCATTGAAAATGGGTCGTGAATGGGTATTCCAGAATGACAATGACCCAAAACACACAGCCAAGGCAACAAAGGAATGGCTCAAGAAGAAGCACATTAAGGTCCTGACTTTAATCCCATAGAAAATTTGCGGAGGGTGCTGAAGGTTCGAGTTGCCAAACATCAGCCTCGAAACCTTAATGACTTGGAGAGGATCTGCAAAGAGGAGTGGGACAAAATCCCTCCTGAGATGTGTGCAAACCTGGTGGCCAACTACAAGAAACGCCTGACCTCTGTGATTGCCAACAAGGGTTTAGCCAAGTACAAAGTCATGTTTTTTTAAGGGGTCGAATACTTATTTCACTAAGTAAATAAAAAGTAAAAAGTCAATTTATAACTTTTTTGAAATGCGATTTTTTTTTTGGTTATTCTGTCTCTCACTGTTCAAATAAACCTCCCATTAAAATTATAGACTGATCATTTCTTTGTCAGTGGGCAAACATACAAAATCAGCAGGGGTTAATAGAATTATTTTCCCCACTGTAGAAACACACTAGCATAGCAAAACTGTGGCAACCTAGTATTGTAGTGGTGAGTTTTAGAATGGCCTTTTAGAAATTGTAAAAATGCTAACTACATTCCCTTTTTGACAAAATAATGATAATAATAAAAACATTTATGTTTACCTGCATCTAATGCCACTTGGATACTCAAAGGGTTATTATAAAGTGCTTTGCAGCTGGAGTAGTCTGTGGATTGATTCATGCTGTGGCACTTTATAGTCCCAAACTCTCCAAGCAGTTCCTGGATAGTGATGCTTTTGTAGGCGCTCACATGCCATTCACTAGTACTGCACTCCACCATGACAGTGTACACTCCAGCGTGGCTGTACTTATGCACCACATTCTCCATCCTAAAAAGAGTTTCCACAGTCAATAATTTTCCCTTGTGAAAAACTTGTGCTTAATTGTATTGAATGTGCACTTGTAGTGTTAAAAGCATTTAATTTTTTTAGCAAAAGAAAAGGTGAACTTCATTACGTTTCTTAATATACATAGCAGTAGACTTTTTTTTTTAAATGTGTATCATTATATTTTTAATAATCTTTTGTCTTGCTTTAAAGAATTAGTTCACTTCCAATACAAAAATATACAGATGTACTCACCCCATTGTCATCCAAGATGTTCATGCCTTTCTTTCTTCACTCCTAAAGAAATTATGTTTTTAGAGGAAAATATTTCAGGAATTACCTCCATATAGTGGACTTCTATGGTGCCCGTGAGTTTCCAAAATGCATTTTAAATGCAGCTTCAATGGGCACTAAACAATCCCAGCCAAGAAATAAGGATCTTATCTAACGAAACGATTGGTAATTTTTCTAGAGTATGTCGAAAAACTCCCATTTAAAGGTGCCATAGAATGCATTAAAACAATATTTTAAATTGTTCTCTGATATCTACATAGAAGGTATATGGCATAGGCAAAAATTCTACAGAAGCGGTTTTACAGGTCCATTTACAACCCTAGGATTTGTCCCTAGAATGAAATGCTCTGTTATTGCCTTTTTTGGAAGCTTCATGAATATTAATTAGCTCTACTTTGGCTGTTTCACTGAGCTGCTCATCTCTGTAGCTTGCACATGGATAAAAATTATATATTTAATTAGGAGCTCTAGCCGCTTTTAATATGCGGTTTGTTGAATCTGCCGTTTTGAATCGCTGACATTTTAGTCTCATTACTGTGATCGCATGTGCTCTGTGTAAAGTTATAATGCAGAGGGAGTGCTTACTTACCACACAAGTTCAGCTGCTTGTCAGTGATACTCGGGATCTGTAAATCATTCGAGTAGTAAGTGAAATCTTCTGTACTGCAATGTAACAGGCTAGCGCTAGCATTAAGCTAACCGTGTCCCTTCAGTGGCTTGCTTTGTTGTACTGATGTGCTGATGTTACCGATGATTGGGCGATGCAAATGTTGGGGGTGTCACTATTAACAATCCCGGCATTATTGCGTAACAGTCGGTGTTATGTTGGAATTAACCTATTTTTCGGTGGTCTTTTGCAAACACTAGATTTATATAAGAAGGAGGAAACGATGATGTTTGAGACTCATGGTATGTCATGTCCATGTACTGAACTGTTATTATTTAACTATGCCAAGGTAAACACAGTTTTCCATTCTATGGCACCTTTAATTTTCTCCTTGAACTTCAAAATAGTCATACATCGCCGTTTGACCTTCTTTGCATGTTTACTTTGTAAACACTGGGTCGGTACTTCTTCAGCAATGTAAGATGGTTTTAAAGTTGAAGGAGAAAATGAGATGGGAGTTTTTCGACTTACCATAACTGCAGGGGCGTCGGACAGGGGGTAATAGTGGAACAGAGTAACAGGGGCCCTTGGCGAGGGGGGGCCCATCGCGATCCCCCTTCCCCCCCAGAAATTTAGGATTGCGATCGCAAAACAACCAAATCCCCCCCCCCCCCATTGTGTGATATTGCGATTGCGTACAGTGCAGGTAAACCTAACTCCACGATCTCAAGAGACGCACTAGCGACCAAGGTTGCAGCCTTTAGCCTCCTTGTTAGTGCGTCCGCCTCCCATGGAGGAGACCCAGGATCGAGACCCGCTCGGAGCAGGTGTGGGTAGAACCCAAGTGAGAGGGGTAACATGAATATTTTTAGTTAGAACGTAATGTTCACATAGACTCCATTATATATACCTGATGTTCATGATGGCGCCGCGGATGGCAGCCTCTGTGCGTAGCTCTCCAGTTGTTTTAGTGTTTTTGTTAGTTTTTCCTGTTTTTTGTTTTGCAAACACAATCAGTTTTACCCGGGATGAACTGCTGAACATTCGGCAGAACACACCACAAAACTTTAAACCGGTTTTCAATTATTCGGACGTTTTATTTAATGTTGTAGTTGGCGGAGCGGCGGCGCTGATCAAGCGATACAGGACGCACAGACATGGAAAACGAGCCGGCGCGCTCGTGAAGCTCAGACAGCGCGGTCTCCGCACATCGTTGCCAAGCATACATCTGGCAAATCTCCGCTCTCTTCCCAACAAAACGGACGAACTCTTCCTGCTCTCCCGGTCTAACAAGGATTTCTCAAACTCTGCCGCTCTGTGTTTCACGGAAACCTGGCTGAATGACGCGATACCAGACAGCGCGATCCAGTTGCCGGGCTACCAGCTGTTTAGAGGCGATCGCAATGCAGAATCAACGGGAAAATCGCGTGGCAGCGGGACGTGCTTTTACATCAATGAAAGGTGGTGTACAGATGTAATAGTTTTAAAGAAGATGTGCTGTTCTGATCTAGAAGCACTCTTCATTAACTGTAAGCCGTTCTACTCGCCGCAAGAGTTTTGCTCGTTCATTCTCGTGAGCGTCTTCATTCCTTGGCAAGCGCACGTGAGCCTGGCTTTGCAGAAACTCGCTGATCAGATCACCGCGACGGAACAACAATACCCGGACTCTGTTTTAATCATTCTTGGGGATTTTAACAAAGCAAATCTCTCCTGTGAACTGCCAAAATACAGTCAACATATTACATGTCCAGCGACATTAATATATTGGACCACTGTTACACCACAATAAGGAATGCATATCACTCTGTCCCACGGGCAGCTTTGGGACTCTCTGATCACTGCCTGGTTCATCTTATACCAACATACAGGTTAAAACTTAAATCTGCTAAACCTGTAGCAAAGTCTGTGAAGAGATGGACCAACGAAACAGAGCGGGCTTTACAAGCCTGTTTTGAATGTACTGATTGGAGTGTTTTCGAGGCTGCTGCTACTGATCTGGATGAGCTCACAGACACTGTTACTTCATATATCAGTTTCTGTGAGGATTTATGCATTCCTACCAGGACTCATTTAACTTTCAACAATGACAAACCATGTTTCACTGCAAAACTCAGACAGCTTCGTCACGCCAAAGAGGATGCTTACAGGAAAGGGCACAGTGTCTTGTATAAGCAGGCCAAATACACACTGGAAAAGGAGATCAAAGTGGCAAAGAAGAATTATTCCGAAAAGATAAGGAATCAATTCTCTTCCAGTGACTCTTCATCAGTGTGGGACAGCCTGAAAGCCATCACCAACTACAAGACACCATCCGCCTGCATGGTGGAGAATCAGCAACTGGCAGACGATCTGAACGAGTTCTATTGCAGGTTTGAAAAAACTCCATTCACACCTCCAACAACAGCCCTAACAACACCGCTCTCCCCCACTCTGACAATCCACTTCAGTGAAAGAGATGTTCGCCAGGTCTTCAGACAGAACAAAAGAAGGAAGGCACCAGGCCCTGATGGTGTGACACCAGCCTGTCTGAAAACCTGTGCTGACCAGCTGGCCCCCATTTTCACTAATCTTCAATTGGTCTCTGGAGATGAGTGAAGTACCGAACTGCCTCAAACGTTGGACAATCATTCCCATTCCAAAGAAACCCAAAATAACAGGACTCAACGACTACAGACCTGTGGCGCTAACATCTGCCGTCATGAAGTCGTTTGAAAAACTGGTTTTGGCTCATATGAAGGACATCACCGGACCCTTACTGGACCCCTTGCAGTTTGCTTATCGAGCAAACAGGTCCGTAGATGATGCAGTGAACATGGGTTTACACTTCATCCTGCAGCATCTGGATAAATCAGGGACTTATGTGAGGATCCTGTTTGTGGACTTCAGTTCAGCATTTAACACCATCATCCCAAACCTCCTCCTTCCCAAACTATCTCAGCTCTCCGTGCCCACCGCTCTCTGTCAGTGGATCAACAGCTTCCTGACAGACAGACAGCAGCTAGTGAGGCTGGGAAAATTCTCATCCAGCACCCGGACTATCAGCACTGGCGCCCCTCAGGGTTGTGTTCTCTCCCCACTGCTCTTCTCCCTGTATACGAATGACTGTACCTCTAAAGACCCCTCTGTCAAGCTCCTGAAGTTCGCAGACGACACCACACTCATCGGCCTCATTCAAGATGGTGATGAGTCTGCTTACAGACAGGAGGTTAAAGAGCTAGCTGTCTGGTGCAGTCATAACAACCTGGAGCTCAACACGCTCAAGACTGTGGAGATGATTATTGACTTCAGGAGAAACCTCCCTGCTCTCCCCCCACTCACCATCATGAACAGCACTGTTAACACAGTGGAGTCATTCAGGTTCCTTGGCAATACCATCTCCCAGGACCTGAAGTGGGATGTTCACATAGACTCCATTGTGAAAAAGGCCCAGCAGAGACTGTACTTCCTCCGCCAGCTGAGGAAGCTCAACCTGCCACAGGAACTGCTGAAACAGTTTTACTCTGCCATCGTTGAATCCGTCCTCTGCACTTCAATTACTGTCTGGTTCAGCTCAGCTACTAATTCTGATCTCAGAAGACTACGTCGCATAGTCCGGACTGCTGAGCGAATCATTGGTACAACCCTTCCTACCCTTCAAGATCTCTACTTATCCAGAGTGCGCAAAAGGGCTGGCAAAATCACTCTGGACCCCTCACATCCAGCACACTCGCTCTTTGAACTGTTACCATCTGGTCGGCGCTACAGGGCACTGAGCACCAAGACGACCAGACACCGGAACAGTTTTTTTCCCCAGGCAATCCATCTCATGAACACTTGTCAGTAAACGTGGAACATGCAGCACTATTATACACTTTATTAATCTATTCAGTATTTATTAATACCTACGTACATCCAATTTTGCACCTAATATACCTGTACCTAGTAATGGCATACTCTGTATATTGTGTTTTTGCTATTTTGCACTTTGCACTTTGTCTTGTGTACTTGTATATTGTTCTTTTTTTATAATCTATGTCTTGTCTTGTCACTGTCACTCTATTGCACTGTGGAGATGTTGTCACTAAAACAAATTCCTAGTATGTGTAAACATACCTGGCAATAAAGCTCATTCTGATTCTGATTCTGATTTTTAATTTTAGGGGGGCCCCTTAGCTGAGTCAGTGCACGGTGCCCAGAATTCCCAGCGAGGCCCCTGCATAACTGTATTGACCCAGATTACATAAAGTACACATGCACATGGCAGAGCTAAAGAATATGAGCATTTGATGTAAAAAAAAAAAGTATATAAATTTTAATTTTTTTTAGAAAATGACTGATTGTTTCACTAAATGTATTTATTATTCTGGGATAGAGCCCTCTGAAGCAGCATTTAAACAGCATTTTGGATGTTCAAACTCGCGGGCACCATCGAAGTCCACTACATGGAGATAATTCCTGAAAGGTTTTCCTCAAAACACATAATTTCTTTACGACTGAAGAGAGAAAGACATGGACATCTTGAATGACAACGGAGTATATTATCTGAAAATGTTTGTTCTGGAAGTGAACTAAAGGTGGATTTGAACTTGGGTTGATCGCATCAAAAGGATTTCAGCATGTGCTTTACCATCTACACCACTAGAGCTGTTATTCAACAATCAATTTTTATAGTGTTGACTAGCCCATTCACACATTGGTGGGTGGAATTAGCATAAATAGCCCCGGCCAACAAGGCGGGCTATTTGAGCTTAGTGTAAATAGACACTCCAGTTTTTTTCCACAATGGTTGACATATACAGAATATTTTCAATATCTACCATGTGTAACATGCAGAAGGGTAACACTTACTCTTCTGGACTGTAATTATCAATGATGTGTCCATCTCCAGCATTCAGTGTGCATGTGAGGTTGCCTTGAAATGGATGCAGCAACCACTTCACTGTCATGGTAATGTTGTCAAAGACAGCAGCCAGCTTGCTCATCAGCAAATGAAGAGCTACAACAAGAAATGCAGAGAGTTAATATTATCCTAAAGTCAAATTGTTAATGTCGTTTAAATAAAAAAGAAATACAAGTTCACGATTACATTAGATGTTGGGGAATTATTTTTAGGAATTTTAAACTTGGACAACTTTCTTGTGTCGCAGCTAATGCTTATGTAACTTAAAATGTTCTTTTGACCAACAAGTCTAAATATGTGAAGAATTGTGCAACTGACAGACACACATGAACCCATGCAATCAGACACGTAATGGGGTAATAAACAGTGTCTAAAGGCCACAGTGTGTAATACATAAGAGATAATAATTTACCATAATTATCATTATCAGATATGTGTTTTTATGTAAGGAAAGTGTAGTGTTACATCATGTGTCAAACTGGGTTGGGACAAAATTGTTCTGACCATCTTTGCAGTGATATTCCACTGACAAATAGCTTCCCAGCACAGGGCACGGCTCTCCAAAAGATGAAATATCGGCAGCAGCCTGACACACCTGCAGTCCGTGGCAGTGCTCTGAACAGAAAATAAGAAGCAGAATAGTTTTACATTCACTGTGCAAATAATCTGTAGCATTAATCACTAAACACTGATGAATAGACAATTGTACATGCTCATATAAACCATCCCTCTGTAAATATTGAACTCAAACATACATTTTATTATTATTTTCTTTTTATGGTTAAAAAGCATGTAATCTGATAGTTCTTGAGAGCTTTTGTAAATTGTTAAGAGGCTTTTTGTACTATATTGCACTGTGCAAAAGAAAGGGCACTCTGTTAAGCCCATATGTTCCTCAATAATACACTGTATAGGTTTGACACTGTTTGCTTAAAACACATATATACATATACAGTTGAATTCAAAAGTTTACATGCACCTTGCAGAATCTGCAATGCCTCTATGTTATTTATTTAACCAAAACAAGAGATCATACAAAATGCATGTTATTTTTTTTAGTACTGACCTGAATAAGATAGTTTACATAAAAGACATCTACATGGTCCACAAGAGAAAATAATAGTTGAATTTATAAAAATGAACCTCTTCAAAGTTTACATAAACTTGATTCTTAATACTGTGTTGTTACCTGAATGATCCAAATCTGTGTGTTTTTGAGTTGTTCATGAGTCCCTTGTTTGTCTTCAGAAAATCCTTCAAGTCCCAAAAATTCTTTGGTTTTTCAGCATTTTTGTTCATTTGAACCCTTTCCAGCAATGACTGTATGATTTTGAGATCCATCTTTTCCCACTGAGGGCAACTGAGGGACTCATATGCAACTATTACAGAAGCTTCAAATGCTCACTGATGCTCCAGCAGGAAAAACGATGCATTAAGAGCCAGAAGTGTAAACTTTTGAACAGAATGAAGATATGTACATTTTCTAATTTTGCCTAAATATATATATTTTATTTAATACTGCCCTTCAGAAGCTAAAGAAAATACTTACATGTTTCCAAAAAGACAATGCATTGTGTTTCCTTCTGAAGCGTCAGTAAGTGTTTGAAAAACACAAAAATGTATTTGTGTATTTGATATATCACTAAACAAAAAACCCAGAGCTGTGGATCATTCTGATAGCAACACAGTATTAAGAATCAAGAGTATGTAAACGGGGTAATTTTACAAAAATGTAACTATTATTTCCTCTTGTGGACTACATGTAAATGTCTTTTATGTGAAATATCTTATTCAGGTCAGTACTAAATAAAAAATAACATGCTTTTTATATGATCCCTCTTATTTTGGTAAAATAATTGACATTTTGCAGATTCTGCAAGGTGTATGTAAACATTTGACTTGACCTGTATATAGTGGAAAGTGGGAAAGTTGCACTGGATGTACCTGACACAGTATCTACTATATCCACCCAGCTGCACTCCTCCTGCTGTGGAGATTCATGTGAGGGAGCGTGGCTTCTCCTGCAGTAATGTACCGTCTTCCTGCCGTAGAAGCTGTCATCAATCTCTATCACTTGCCCAGAGCCACACTGAAGCGTAGCATTATGATCAACGCAGGCTAAAGAGCGCCCAGACTCTAAAAAAGATCAATCAAATACCACCTACAACCAACCAAACCGAATCAAAAAGGTATTTTTATATAAAGAAAGAAACCAACCAAACTCGCAGATGAAGTGCATCTCCTGACTGCAGTTACTGGTGGTTTCCCACTGAAATCCATAATTTCTTCTGATGTAGCCACAGGATGCGTTCAGTGAGGGCTCCTGGAGCCAGTTGGAATAACTAACATCCGAGCCATCCAACCAGGACAAGGGGCCTGAGAATGAAAAATAACAAAATAAAACCACAAATTCACATATTTTTTCTTGTTGAGATCATTAAGAATGATCAGGCAACTATTTTAAGGAAAAATACATTTCATATTTCAGTATCAGTAACAGTGTCAAATGTCTTTCTTCACTAAATCAAAAACAAAAACTCACAAATTATATTACTTCTAAAGATCAGTTATTAGTGTCAGAATCAGATGATCTAAAATCTACAGCTGAGGTCAAAAGTTTACATACATCTTGCAGAATCTGCTAAATGTTAATTATTTTACCAAAATAAGAGGGATCATACAAATTGCATGTTATTTTTTATTTAGTACAGACCTGAATAAGATATTTCACGTAAAAGATGTTTACATGTAGTCCACAAGAGAAAATAATAGTTGAATTTATAAAAAATTATACTTTTTAAAAGTTTTTTAATGATCCACAGCTGTTTTTTTTTTTTAATTTATTTTGTGATAGTTGTTCATGAGTACCTTGTTTGTCCTGCTGTTCTTCAGAAATATCCTTCAGGTCCCACAAATTCTATGTTTTTTCAGCATTTTTGTGTATTTAATCCCTTTGCAACAATGACTGTATGGTTTTGAGATCCATCTTTTCACACTGAGGACAACTGAGGGACTCATATGCAACTATTACAGAAGGTTCAAACGCTTACCGATGCTCCAGAAGAAAAAGTCATGCATTAAGAGCAGGGGGTGAAGACTTTTGAACAGAATGAAGATGTGTAGGCTACATTATTTTTTTTTATTTTGCCTAAATATCATAGAGTTCAAGGGTTCAAATACACAAAAAAATGCTGTAAAACCAAAGAATTTGTAGGACCTGAAGGATTTTTCTGAAGAACAGCGGGCAGTATAACTGTTCAGGACAAACAAAGGGCTCATGAACAACTACTGTATCATTAAACGTGTGTTGGATGATATGGATCATTCAGGTAACAGCACACTATTAAGAACACTATTAAGAATCAAGTGTATACAGTATGTAAACTGTTGAACAGAGTCATTTTTATAAATTCTCTTGTGGACTATATGTAAATGTCTTTTATGTGAAATATCTTATTGAGGTCAATACTAAATAAAAAATAAAATGTAGGTTGATCCCTCTTTTTTGGTTAAATTTTGCAGATTCTGCAAGTTGATCTCAACTGTATGTGTTAAAAGGTACTTTGATTTTGTGCTGGTGCTGGATTTAAACAGTTGAGCACAGACTGCATTCTCTTTGCCTTGGTGCTTATGATAGCCATCCATAAAAACAGAGGCAAATCTAACACAAAAGGAGACATGGCAATAAAGGATGCTTTTATGTGCCTGAAAAGGTCTTTGTAAAACCGGAGATTGGTGTCAGGCCACAGAACCATCAACAACCTGCTGCTCTGTAGAGATAACACAAATTAGCTAGTGATAATGGTGGTAATGTTAAAATGTAGGTGACTGAAAAATAGTTTATCTGTGCATGAAATGCAGCTGACATAAGAGATAAGACATTGTAACTGTCAGTGTCTTGTCAGCTTATTCAGATAAGACATCACTGACAAGCAGGGTTAAATATACATATACAAACATTTAGATATATTTAGAATAATTGCTTTGTTCATTATGTCAATTGCAGCATCAGACTACTTAATTGTACAATTCAATGTAAAGTATTTAATGGCGCAGCTTCTAATTAAAACAAGTTAGGTTTCTAAATAAAACGTAACTTAATGGGGTTTTTTTTATCACCAGAAACTTTACGTTGGTAAAACAGTAAAAAGTCTTTAAAGGAATGGTAAAGAAACTAATAAAACATACCTTCAATGGCAGCAGAGTCCAGGGTGAGGTTGGTGGAGACAGGAGCAAGTCCTATCCACCAGTCCTGCTCTGGCTGCAGGTGTTTTTGGAGAAACTGTTGTGTTTCATCATTCTGGATGAAGGCTAGATGCCCACCACCCCGTTCACACCAAGCTTGAGCACTTAAGAAACCTCGCTGCAGAGCCACAAACTCATAGCAGGAGCTCTCAAATGCCTGCTGGTGCTCTGGGCAGGAAAGTACCTCCTCATCATCACTCCAGATTGAGATGACATGAAAACTCACTATTAGGAACAGAGTGTAGAGAGCGTGATTGACCATCTTCATCCTTCACCTGTACATGACCAGCAGCAGCCTGAGTCCTCTGTTTTTAAAGGCCACTGACATCCGCCTCCTAAATGAGAGTCTGATGTCACCAATAGACTTCAATCACCAACAATGGCTTGGTTGCTTGATGGCTGGCCTTTGTGATGTGCTCTTAGATGCATTAACACAAAGTATCCTACTGCATTGTGCCCCTGTGTAAATAACACTGAACCACTGATGTCTACATCTACAGCCTGGGCAGACAGAGATAAGACAAGTATTGAATTCAAAAACATAGCTGGCATCTAATCCTCAACTACGATTATTTTACCAACACATATACAATTTAAATCTGACTTTGCTTGTTGTTTCTACTGACCATTCAATAAAAATCCAAAATACAATTGAAAACATTTTCTAAGGAAAAATGTGAGTGGTGGGTGGGTTCCGTGGATGTACAGCAGATGGTTCAGGTCTATCCCTTAGTATTAGATACGTTCTAAATTTTTCAAAATGTAACTAATATGCATGTTAACTTGTTAATAAGTTATAATAAGAAATGTTATATCTAATTTTAGAACTGTCACCATGACAGTGCAATGACAATGACTATAAACATGATGATTTAAGCAGCTTTACAGCTTAAACAATATACAATTTTTAACAGAAGGAACATAAAAATATAAGAATCACATTTCTACTTTTAAATCCTTCAAAATTGGCATTATTCACTTCTATTTTAGGTGCCTCAACGTAACCTCCAAAACAAGCCCATGTTTTTATGGTAATCAGCTTCATACCAAAAATAGGAATAGAATAATCTGATTTCCTTTCAGTATGCTCCTGTTGGGTACAGGTAAGATGCTCCCTGTCAGGCATATGCATTACCTTCTGCTGGTCATGAGTGCTCCCTCTGGAATAAAGTACTCTGTGTGCGATGTTGTTGGGTACAGGCATACTCTTTGGGGTACTGAAAGGTACGATTGCTTCTTTTGTGGTGTCAGCTGGCACAGGTGTTTCTTGTGAAAAAAGGCCTCAGGCTTCTGCTGCTTCAGAGGCTCAAGGATGCTCCGTTTTTTCTTTCAGTATGGACTCACACTGGGGTTTCCTGTTTAAAAGAAGTTTGACACAGGTGCTGCCTCTGGGGACTCAATGGGCACAGGAACTGGCTCTGGGGTCCCAGCATCCACAGGTGCTGTCTTTGAGGACTCAGCAGGTTGCTGCCTTTGAGGACTCGGCAGGTGGCACTGCTTCTGTGGACCTGGCGAGAACAGGGACTGCCTTTGGGGTCCCAGTGTCCACAGGTGCTGCCTTTGAGGACTCAACAGGTGGCACTGCCTCTGTGGACTTGGCAAGCATAGGATCTGTCTCTGGGGTCCCAGCGTCGACAGGTGCTGTCTTTAAGGACTTGGCAGGTGGCCCTGCCTCTGTGGACCTTGCAGGCACAGAAACTGACTCTAGGGTTGAAAGTTGAAAGTTTATTTGCACATATAACATTTAAAATACAGCTTTGCAAATTCAATAAAAAAGAAAAAAGAAAAATACAGGTAAATACAGGAGCTGCCTCTGGACACTTGGCACTTGGCAGTTGCAGGAGCTGCCTCTGTGTATTTGGTAAATACAAGAGCTGTCTTTGGGAACCTGGCATGTACAAGAGCTGACTCTGGGACCCTCTGTGAACTCAGCGGGCAGCATAACCTTCTCTGAGGAAGTTTCCACAGCATCAGACTTTGGAACCTGTTATGCACAGGTGCTACCTCTGCGGACTCACCAGGGATAGCCGCTGCCTATGTGGACCCAGTGGGCACAGGAGTTTCGTCTGAGGACTTGGTAAATACAAGAACTGCCTATGGGCACAAGTGCTGGCTCATGTGGACTCAGTAGGTACAATAGCTTTCTCTGTGGAACAGGCAGGAAAAGGATCTGCCTCTGTTGACCCAGTGTCCACAGGAGCTGACTCTGGGACCTGGTGTGCACAGGTGCTACTTTTGGGGACTCACCAGGAACAGGAGCTGACTATGTACACCTGGTGGGCACAAGAACTACCTCTGGTTTCCTAAAGTGTACAGGAGCTGATTCTGGGACCCAGTGTGCACAGGTGCTGGCTTTGAGGACTCAGCAGGTGGTGCTGCCTCTGTGGACCTGGCAGGGACAGGAACTGCCTCTTTGGGCCCTGCATCCAAAGGAGCTGACTCTGGGACCTGGTGTTCACAGGTGCTCCTTTGGGGACTCAGCAAGTGGTGCTGGCTCTGGGGACCTGGTGGGCACAGGTGTTGCCTCTGTGAACTTAGTAAGTACATGAGCTTCCTGTGGGGACCTGGTGTGCACAGGTGCTTCCTTTGGGGATTTACCAGGACAGGCGTTGCCTCTGTAGACACAGAGGGCACAGGTGCTGTCTCTGTGGACTTGGGACTCAGTGTGTACAGGAGCTGCCTCTGGGGACCCGACGGGTACAGATGGGTTTCAATATTAGAATTAGTTACTTCCTGTGAATGAGAAACATTCACCTAATCGCTAGCTTAGAAAATTGCTGAGTCATTTCATGTCTACTTGCAGGTTTTAAGAATAACTTTATGTTATTGTGTCTGCATGAGGAAGTTGCTACTGATGATGCCAGAAATGTGCAAAAAGTGAGATGGCCCCTATAGCAGATCCTCATCTGAGCTCATGGTCATACTACTGTACCAAAATAATTCAGTTCTCGTAGATCAAAATCAGTTGAGTTATCAGTTAAGGCAATACTTAGGAAAGACATTATAAAAATATACTTTGTAAAAAGTCTTTGAAAAGACCCTAAAATTATTATTAAAACCAACATTATCACAACCAACAACTGAAAATCTCAAATAACATTGCTGATTCACAGCTAACCCTTATCAGAACTGTTACTCTTTTAGTCTGGGGAAAAGTGCATTGATGTTGGTGTACTGGCAAGCTTCATTTATTTGTTTATCATGCTGGTACATTGATTGTGCAATTTGCCTTCATTCATAGTAATTACTGTTACTGTTATTTAGTCAGGCAACAATCAAGCCATTTGATTGTTTTTTTAATTTTACTATCAGGCAAAAGTTTGGAATCATTATTTATATTATTTTTATTTTTATGTTTAAATTAATCAATAAAGCAAGAAAGCAATCAATACTTGACCAGTAGTGCACATTTAATTTTTCACAATTCAGGCATTTGAATTCATTCTTTTATTATTAGATTGTGGATGTAGCGGTAGCCTATTAACTTTTTAATATCTAAAAATGAAAATGTACAAACGTACTACATCAGTGAGTACGTGTATACACTGTATGCAATATAATGTCATATCTGTTCAGAAACACAAATATCTGAAGCATTTAAAAGCAATGGCAAAAAGGCTCCACTAACTCGCTGAAATGTTCTGCAGACTACCAACTTCCGTGCACTTAGCCCAACTGATGTATTACCTCATATGACCTCCAACTGTTATGTAATCTTTCACAAACGCGACAACGCTCACGGCGTTTATCAGATACTGCATGTCAGTGAAAGCTCAGCTTCAGCTCAGCATGTTGTCGTTTTTCTGGAGAAACGGAGTGGAGAAGCCGGAGCCACTTAAAGCAGACGTGACAGGTAAAATGTCTGTTCAGTGAACATTTTTATGTAAATATACGCTTGTATGTTAGCTAGATGGTTTTCATTAAGACTTTTCAATATGTTTTTAGAAATGTATAATGAAGAAAACATTACATGTTTTTTTTTTCTTCCTACGGAAACGGAATGCGACCGTTTATGAAAGAGTCATCGTTCTGAAGCGGAATCGGTTAAACCCGTTCACAAAATCTTTTGCACGATTCAATACTGACCATGACCATGAATTAGTAAGTGAGTGTTTGGAGGGAACTGAGCTGGAAGAAAAACTTTAGTTTGGTAATAATCAGATAGCTAAAATATAACAAATAAAAACAATGAAGTACGTGTTTGACAGTTTTTTTTAGTACACTGGAAACAGTTAAAATATTTGCATTTTATTGAAACATGCAAAAACTATGGTGACAGATGTATGCAGATATGACTTTATAGTCTTTATGTCTTTATTTAAACGTTTTAAATTCAGAACAGCATAGCAATACTTTTCATATCTTAAAAGTGCTAGAGTCTGTTTCACTTTCACTATAGGAGTAGCCTATTAACTTTAAATTCTTATGGATTAGCCTGTAAAGACAGATTTACCTACCATGAGCAATGAGGTTGTTTATCAATGATATATATTTCTGTTGAAGGCATCAGTACAGGATTTTTCATAAATAATACAATATTTAAAATTGCTTTAAAACTCATATGGCAACTACTAGCAATATTATTTAACAATATAAATATAAAATGAGATGTTTCTACTTATTATGGGATATTGGAAAAATTGGTTGCAGAAAAGTTTGGCCCATGGGCCAAAAGAGCAGAGGAAAAATCATTAGCTTCAGGACTACTTGGTTCTAAAGTTATTAGGTAAAATGTACATGATTTTTTTAAATTGTCAGTGACCCTAGAGGGTTTGAGAGACTTACCACATTGAAACCCACCCAGTATGCCAAATTTCACAATTAGGACAAACAACTGAACTTATTGCATTGCGAAATGTACATTTTATTATGTATCCTTCTAAATATTGTAATTTTGTACCATTTTGCCTCAGTGAATTAATATACTTTTCATAGATTTGCTGAAAGCCTCATTGACCCCAATGTCAAAATTCACACATTAAGTGGTCTGTTTTTTCTTAGGCTTTATCCCACCATGGCTTCAGGGGACACTTTTGCGAAATGGTCCTGGTCTGTTCTCAGTTGGTAACACTTCATACAAACACTGGTTTGATGGAATGTCACTCATTCACAGTTTCACATTCAAAGATGGTAAGTTGGAAAAGAAAGTACCTATTAAATCACATTTATGGAAAGTGCAGTCCTAGACTTAACAAACAATAAAACTTTCTCTTTTTTTCAGGACAAGTATTTTACAGAAGTAAATTCTTGAAAAGTAAAACGTACAAGAAGAACATAGCTGCCAATAGGATTGTTGTGTCTGAATTCGGGACTATGGTTTATCCAGATCCCTGCAAAAACATATTCTCCAAGTAAATGATAATTTCTTCTGGACCTACTGATGTTGTATTAAGAATCCACCCAGAATGACCTGGTTAAATGCTTAATATTATTTTGTAGAGCCTTCAGTTACTTGATGAACGCCATTCCAGATTTCACAGATAATAATCTCATTAACATCATTAAATATGGTGAAGATTATTATGCATCATCAGAGGTCAACTACATTAACCGAATTGACCCAGTGTCACTCGAAACGTTAGGAAGAGTGAGTCCAGATCTATTCATTCATGCATTTATTGTTTTGTTTATCAGCCACATCTCAAGATGTTTTTTTGATGCCGAATGTTGCAGATAAATGGTCTTTTATTATAATTTCAGACTAACTACAGAAACCACATTGCCATTAACTTGGCAACTGCACACCCTCACTACGATGAAGACGGGAACACGTACAACATGGGCACTGCCATTATGAACTTCGGCAAACCGAAATATGTTATTTTCAAGGTGCCCGCAAATGCCACAGGTAACAAGAGAAATATGTATTATTCTGTTGACCATGTTAAAGCTTGTCTTCAACCATTTTGTGTAGGGTTTAGACAGAAATATTTTACGTTTTGTATTTATTAAATGACAGTTGTGACAAGCAGCAATGGTACAGTATGGTAGCTCTCCAGGAGCAAGGTTGAAAATCTCTGTTAAAGACATTTATCCCAAAATGGCCTACACCGAAAAAGGCCAACATAGGAGAAAATTTTACACTGTTCTGAATCTAATGAGACCAGTCTTATGATTTCAGCCAAACTGGTCAGAATTTTTAGGCAGAAATGTCAATATTTTATATCTATTGCTGTGCCAAAACTAGCCTCAGGTCATGCTTGTTTTGACATACCAAATTTGGTTAGAATCCACTAAAGCCTTGCGAAGATATAGCCTCATGACCCTTTTTGCACAAACTTCAAAAACTTTACGGAAATGGTTTAGTATATTAAAAAGCTTTTGATACATTTTTGCTACAATGCTTTGAAGATGATTTTGGTGAAAATTTAACAAAGTGAGTTCAAAAAAGTAGATATTTCAGAAAATTCAAAATTGTGAAAAATCTTCACCACAGAAATGATAAAATCCATATGAGCCAAAGAATCAGAAGAAAAAATTATTTTGCTGTGGTTGAGACTATCTTCTATCTATTCAATAAGATTCATACAATTCTTAATAATACATTAAAGCATTTGAAAAATACTGCATTTTACCACAACATTTGAAATGGTCCTTGCTCAAAACATAGGAAAAAATTGGTATTGTTTGATTCGGTATGCTACGAGATCACTCTTATGATTTTGTCAAACTGTTCAAAAACTATAAACAAAAATGTCAACGTTTTATATCTTTTGAACAGTAGGTGTCCCTGTGCCGAAACTACTCATGTGCCCTCAGGTGTTGCTTGGTATAACACTTAACAAGATTTTTTTGAATTCGTTAAATTCAAAATTCCAACACAAAAAAACTTGCAACTGTAGAAATTTTGATTTTGGTATGCATTCGACTCGGCATGAGCCAAAGAATCACCTATTTCGCTTCCAGACCTTACAGTTCAAAAGTTATTAGCAGAAATATGAGTGCAAATTTGGCCTATTGGCACCCTAGAGAGTTTGAGTTAGAGACTGGTTAATATTAAGACTGTCCATCTGTGTGCCAAATTTTACAACTTTTCCGCAAGCAGTTCTAAGGGGTGCCATAACTTTTTGTCAGCATAGTCTGAAGATGATCTAACTCAATTTTGATGACAATCAGATAAACTGTCTAGGAGGAATTAGAAAAAGTTTGTTTTCTACATAATTGAAATGGTGGACAGGAAGTTCAGCCAACGGAATAGTTGCATAATTAGTATGTATATATGTATAATATTTTGAGACCAGTTACAACACAATACCAGTTACAGTTTTGTTACAGTAGGCTAATGCAAACAAAAGTTATTAGCATTTTTGGAAATTGCATTATTATTGTTTAACGAATAGTGTATTACTTCTGACCAATAGGTGGCGTTTTTACCAAACTGATGTGGCATGGTCAGTGAGAGGTGTCAATTGCACATACAACATCTGGTGTCAATATGTTAAAGCTTTGCAGAGATACAGCCTCAGATGCAGTTTTAGCATCTTTTCAGCAAATTTGTCGTTGCGCTAATCGAAAATCGAAATCGAAAATCCATAAATTTTTGCCAGGATGGTCTGAAGATGATCGGAGTCAAATTAGATGAAAATTGTCAATATGTTAATGCGTTCGTACACCCAAAATGGCTGATATGGGTGGGTCTGCTCCACCGAATCTAAAGAGACCAGTTTTGTCAATTTTGGTCAAACCATTGCGAAGTTATATGCAAAAATAGCCATTTTTCATATCTCCTGACCACTTGGTAGCACTGCACCGAAACACTGCAGGTAGCCTTAGGTCATGCTTGTTATAGCACATAGCAAGTTTGGTCTCAATACACCACATATACAATACATTGCGGAGATGTAGTCTCACATCCATTTTTGTGCGCTTTTTGTAGAATTTGTTTGCACGTTATTCCAGAACAATTTGACTAATCAACTTGAATTCCATAACTTTTTGCCAGCATGGTCTGAAGATGATCTGAGCCAATTTTGGTAAAAATCAGACAAACCGTCTAGGATGAGTTTGAAAATGTAGGTTTTACGCACTATTAAAAATAGCGAAAAAATTAAACCCCATGATTTAAAAATTTTTTTTGGTGTCCATTTGACTCGGCATGAGCCAAGGAATCAGATTTTCCTTCTGTGTCTTACGGTTCAAGTTATTTGCATAAAATGAATGAAATTTTGGAAAAAGGTGCTTGGCCCCTAACTAAACTAACTATAGGTGCCTAAGAAGCACCTTTGATGCTTGGTCCCTGAAAAACATAAACATGATTAGAAATGGCATATAAATAGTCAGACTTGTGATCTTCATGATCAAAAGAAACCAGCAGGGAATGAACAGGAAATATGAAAATACAAAACAATTTTTTGTATCAAACCTTTCATTAAAAACTTTCATTTCATTAAAAACAAAAAATGTCTTATTTTCTGCAGTCAGTTTTGACCCCAAATGAGGGGCCATATTTCAAAATAAAAAAACTACACAATGTGCACGTTTCTTATTTCAGATAAAGAGAAGAAGCAGCCAGCCCTCAGCAAGGTGGAACAAATTTGTTCCATTCCTTTCCGCTCCACCTTGTACCCGAGCTACTTCCACAGCTTTGGCATGACGGAGAACTACATTATCTTTGTGGAACAGGCCTTCAAGCTGGATATCCTCAAACTGGCCACGGCTTACTTCAGAGATGTCAACTGGGGCAGTTGCCTGAAATATGACAAAGATGACATTGTGAGCAAAATGTCTTCTGTTTTGTGTAAAACAGTACTTCATTCATTCATCAAAATAGTCTAACAGCTGTTGATTTTGATCACCACATAGACACTGATCCATCTGGTCAATAGGAAGACTGGGAAAACTGTGAACACAAAGTACTACGCAGACCCATTTGTCATCTTTCATCACATCAATGCTTATGAGGAAAATGGCCATGTTGTATTTGACCTGATCACATACCAGGACAGTAATCTGTACGATATGTTCTACATACACAACATGAAGAAAGATGTTGACAAGTTTATAGAGACCAACAAGGACTTCTCTCGACCAACGTGTCAACGGTTTGTCCTTCCACTGAACATAGACCAGGTAAAACAAAAGAAATCTCAAATGCAAATGCATTATTCTGAAAATAATTCAAATTCAAGTCATTATGGAATTAAATAGTTGATCAGAATATGTTGCATAAATTCACAACTCTTGACCTGTTTTTACATTTGGCAGAAGAACTCTAGCATATATCTGTAAATAACTGTATCAAAGCTATTGAGTAGAATCAAACTAAATTGTGACCAAATTTCTGATTCCATATTCATTTTCATTCGATTTGTCATTGAACAACAAACCTTTTCTCTCATGCTATCAGGAAAGTCCACTAGAAACCAACATAGTCAAGTTGCAGGACACAACAGCAACAGCAGTGCTGAAGCAGGACGGCTCCATCTACTGCACTCCTGACACTATTTTTGAAGGTGATTCTTATATTCAGAATTTTATCCTTTTTTAATTTCAATTTTTTTTTTAATTTTTATTTTGACCATTGTTTTTTGTATACGTACAGGTTTAGAATTACCAGGAATCAACTACAAATTTAACAGTAAGAAATACAGGTACTTCTATGGCACCAGGGTGGAGTGGTCACCATATCCAAGCAAGGTAAATATTTCAAGAATTCTGGACATTTGCATTTATTCAAACCTATTACCTTGCCATTGCTGACACCAAAAAAAAAAAAAAAAAAATCAATAATTTAGCAATATCACCACTTACAGATTGCAAAAGTGGACATAGCTACCAAGACACATCAAGTGTGGATCGAGGAGGAATGTTATCCATCTGAGCCAGTGTTTGTAGCATCTCCAGGCGCTGTTGAAGAAGATGATGGTGAGTATTTTAGAAAAACATTATAAATATAATTATTTTTTGCCAAATTTCTATGGAATGTGGAAGTGCCCTGCATATTAATAGTGGCTCGAGCTCCGTAATGAAATATATATTTTCCTCCATGTGTGAGAGCTAAATGAGCCGCTCTGTGAAACATCCAGTCAGAGCAGAGCTCATAATTTTTATTCATAAACATTCCAAATAAGGTAATAACAGACCATTTCATTCTAGGGACAAATCCTAGGGTTGTAAATGGACTTGAAAACTATTTCAATGTCAATGCATTCTATGTCACCTTTAAGTACCACATATTGGTGTCATGCCATAAAATATTTTTATACGACGGTATTCAATGCAATTTAATAAAAAACGTTGTAAATTACTAATTATAACACTGTACAGAATCACAGCGAATGACATTTACATTATCAAAGAACATTATCATTTATTATCAAGACTTTACTCTCAAAAACTCTCACTGAAGCTGTTTGCACTGTGAAATAAATCTCTTATTTACGTTATACGCACTTCTGCACTTGCTGTTTCTGATGAGAAATTGCCTGAGAGCAGAATTCAGTCAGCAAGCAGGCACCTTGAACAAAACACCATGTATCAGCCATGACTCATCTGAATGCCTCTGATTGCCCATTGTATTCATAAGTTTAACAGAGCATCTGTCTCTCGCTGCCCTCCAAAGGCAAAGTGCAGTAACTACACATTTGTTCAAAATTGAATTAAAGGAGTAGTTCACTTTCAGAACAAAAAGTTACATATAATGTACTCACCCCCTTGTCATTCAAGATGCATAGTTACTGCACTTTGCCTTTGGAGGGCAGTCTGGCTCAGCGTTAGCCAGCCACCAAATACAGACATGACACCTCTGAATAACATGCTGAAACTGTTCAGAATTGTCTTAATGTAACTTTTTAAATCAATTACAAGTTATGTCTCTAGGTCTATTTGTGTGACACATGGAGATACTGCCTATGTAGAGTGAACCACATTGGTCAGTTGTGATGTTCCATGATGATTAGGTAGCTTAATATTAAAGCAAAGCTTTTGTAATCATGCTGTCTTGACAATACATAAGTGATTTTTTAAAATCTTTTTTAGGTGTTATCCTGTCTTCTGTGGTTTCGTTTAATCCCCAAAAGCCTCCTTTCCTGGTGGTCCTAGATGCTAAGTCCTTTAAAGAGATTGCTCGCGCTACCATTGATACTGCTATTCACATGGACCTGCATGGGCTTTTCATCCATGAGAAGTCTACCTAAAATGGACATCAGAAATAATTTTTTGTAAAGATATATGTGTGAAAGATATAAAAAGAGAAATCAGCATTTTTCTTCATAATCCTGTGCTAACCTGTGGTCTTTATTGTATTATTGCTAATTGTATTAGATTTTTTACAGACATTCTGTAAACAAGGCTATCGTTACATAGTAACATGATTACATAAAATGAGCTTTTCTTAATTGATTGTGACAATTGAGTAGGTCTTACTGTAAGTAGAAAAAAATCTGTTATTTGTAATTTATTGTTCCTAATCTAGCATCGTATAGTATGAATATTGTTGGCTCTCTGAATAATTTATTTTTATGTTTCTCATTTTATGAATTATTATTTTAATTTTATTGACATCCTGCATTGTAAATGACTAATAAGATGATCTCTCCTGAACTGTTCATTGGAGTAGACATAGCATAAAGCTGTAAAACATTGTTTTACCTTTATTCTGTAAATTATGGATTTTTGTAGTATAGACTGTTGTTCATTGCAATTTTTGAACTCTGTACAGTATTAGTTTCTTTGTGCATTATTTAACTACTGCTGAATATGTGCCTAATATTTAGATCTTTACCAAATTTTCTCTTTTGTTGAATTACAGACCACTATACTAAAATTTGTTGTATATATATTTTTGTTTTATGTAAAAATAAAAACAAACATATGTTTGTTCGAATATAAATATCCATGTAAAACACAGAACCCAAATGTGTGTGCGTGTAATGTATAATATGACAAACTGACATTTCAAGTGATCTTTGAACCCACATAATTTATCACATTTCATATCCAGACACATAAACTGTTACAAAGGCTTTTTAAAAAGTCTTTGTTACTTATTTCTAAAGACAACACTGCCACCAAGTGACTAATTTTTGACTGACATACTGGTTATAGTTGACTTCTGTCCTCAAGCCTGACAACAACAATACAAGACATTATGTTATTACTCTCAGAAAAACAGCACCTACAACATTGTATGGACAGTGAGTGTTCTGAGAGTGATCAGATACTTCTGATTCTGCTTATGCATCAACTTTGGACTAATGTTCAGAGTAAAGTTCAGAAAGGGCAATGTACAGTTTTGATAACTATAATTAAATTAGTTGATTTCTTATCAGAAATCTGATAACACTCAACCAATGGTGTATTTTAGTCTCATATGTGTAGGTGGTTGTTAGGGCATCATTACAATCTCAGAAAAAAGGCACAAAATCTCTTTTGGTACCCTTTAAAAAGTACTTTGTACTTTTTTTACTAACAAATTTAATAATGAATAATTACTTCCATTTTTGAACTTCCATTTTTGCAGCAGCTATAGCATCGCTGTTAAAGACTAATTAGTGAGGTGGATTTACCTATTGTAGAGTTAACAAAAGTAATTGTGTGCACTGTAATATTTAGGTGTCATAACAAATGTAAACAGACCAGGAAGTTTTTTAAATTGAGTAGTTCATTCATAAATTTGTACAATTTTACCTTATGCTGTGGAAACAAGCGTTAAAGACAGAAGACAACAAGTGCAGTGCTAAAAGGCGGCGGGGCTAAATACACTATCCACCTTTTCCTACGCCTCATGACACTTTGCGCAGATTATAAGAGTAATTTACAGTCGTGGCCAAAAGTTTTGAGAATTACATAAATATTGGAAATTGGAAAAGTTGCTGCTTAAGTTTTTATAATAGCAATTTGCATATACTCCAGAATGTTATTGTCACGAATTGAGTCGTCCTGTCATCATAAACCCTTGCACTACACATCATGGACTTCCGCCTCGGGCTCCACCGGCTCCACCTCCGTCGGTCGGCCCCATGGAGGAGCCAACCCTTCCTCCACCATGGCTTCTCCCTCCGCCGGTCCCGCCTCAGTCCATAGCTCCATTACCCCCACATGGACCTGGCCCTCCATCCCTCCCCCTGTTCCGCCTCCGCTCCACCACCCTCCGGTTTCATTATGTGGTTAGAGCGTCTGGAAGCCGCTCCTTGGGGGGGGGGCTCTGTCACGAATTGAGTCGTCCTGTCATCATAAACCCTTGCACTACACATCATGGACTTCATTCCCCACAAGCCACTGCACTAATCACTGCATTCACCTGCTCCTTGTTTCCCACTGCACTGATTACCTCTCACACCTGCACCTCATTTCTAGGACTGCATTTAAGCCACTCTCACACTCAGCTTCTTCGCGAAGTCTTGTATTGCCCCGGCTGCATTTCTGAGCGTTTCTTCCCGTGTTTGTTTTCCCGTGTTTTGATTCCTGGACTCCCTCTCGTGTGTGATTCTCGCTGCCTGCCCCGACCATTCTGCCTGTGTTTGACTACGATTTCTGCCTGCCCCTGTGTGTTTGTCTGTACTAATAAAATGCTGCAAATGGATCCGCTCGTCTCCGACCGTCCGTGTGACAGAAGACTTCGCCACTACAAGGATCCAGCAGCTAGTATGGTGTCATCCGGTTCCAGCACCAATTCTACGGTACAAATCATGCGTCTCAAACAAGGTGAGCGGTCTGTTGAGGAGTATGCAATGGACTTTATTGAATTGGCAAATCAGTCTACTAGGGATGAAGCTTGCCTGATGATTTTCTTCCGTGGAGGACTCTTAGAGCCATTGGCTTCACTCATGCCCATGTTTGTACCTAACTGGACTTTACAAATTTACATTGACATTGCTCTGCAAATGAGTGGCTCTCCTTTTACTGTGGGAATCAAAGAAGAGGACAACAATGTTCCCACAGTAAACTCCAGCTCAGAGCCACTACGCAAGATGGCTGCCACGCCAGAGTCTGCACACACGATGGCCGCCGATGTTCCTGAGTTCCCGGCCAAGATGGCCGCCGTTCCTGAGTCCCCGGCCAAGATGGCCGCCGTTCCTGAGTCCCCGGCCAAGATGGCCGCCGTTCCTGAGTTCCCGGCCAAGATGGCCACCAAGCCTGATTCCCCGGCCAAGATGGCTCCGTCCGGCCTCCCAGAGTCTCCGCTGGTTCCGCCCGGCCTCCCAGAGTCTCCGCTGGTGCCGCCCAGCCTCCCAGAGTCTCCGCTGGTGCCGCCCGGCCTCCCAGAGTCTCCGCTGGTGCCGCCCGGCCTCCCAGAGTCTCCGCTGGTGCCGCCCGGCCTCCCAGAGTCTCCGCTGGTTCCGCCCGGCCTCCCAGAGTCTCCGCTGGTTCCGCCCGGCCTCCCAGAGCCTCCGCTGGTTCCGCCCGGCCTCCTAGAGCCTCTGCTGGTTCCGTCCAGTCGTCCAGAGCCTATGCTGGTTCCGCTCAGCCTTCCTGAGATTCCTGTCTGCCCTGTTCTGGCCACGGAGGCCATGTATGGACTGTCTAATTTCCCACCCACCCTCCCTACTGCTCCAGTCCCACCACCTCTGTCTCCTGACAGTCCCTCGGCTCACCTTCAACCCACCTTCGGTGCAGAGGAGTTGCCGTGGGTCTGCCAGTCTCCATCGGTGTCCTGGCTGGAGGATCCCTCACCATCGCCTCCAGCCTCAGAGTCCTGGACTCCGCCTCGGCCCTCCGACCCTGCGGCTCCACCTCGGCTCTCTGCTCCCTCGTCTCCGCTGTCGGCCGTCGGTCCACCAGCTCCACCGGGCTCCATCGTCCCTCCGGCTCCGCCCTGGTCGGTCGTCGCCCCACCTTCACCTCTGGACTCTACTCCTCTGGCTGCGACTCGTCGCTCCGTCCTACCGGCTCTGTGGACCTCCTCCCTCCCGCGGGTACAGCCTCGGTCCTCTGTCGCTCCGGCTCCGCCGTGTACCTCCGGACCTCCATCTCCGCCTTGGTCGCCAGAGCCTTGGGTTCCGCCTTGGCCCTCCGGATCCTCTGTGTCGCCCAGGACCATCGACTCTCCGGTTCCGCCTCGGGCTCCACCGGCTCCACCTCCGTCGGTCGACCCCATGGAGGAGCCAACCCTTCCTCCACCATGGCTTCTCCCTCCGCCGGTCCCGCCTCAGTCCATAGCTCCATTACCCCCACATGGACCTGGCCCTCCATCCCTCCCCCTGTTCCGCCTCCGCTCCACCACCCTCCGGTTTCATTATGTGGTTAGAGCGTCTGGAAGCCGCTCCTTGGGGGGGGGGGACCATTCTGCCTGTGTTTGACTACGATTTCTGCCTGTGTGTTTGTCTGTACTAATAAAATGCTGCAAATGGATCCGCTCGTCTCCGACCGTCCGTGTGACAGTTATGAAGAGTGATCAGATGAATTGCATAGTCCTTCTTTGCCATGAAAATTACCTTAATCCCGAAAAAAACTTTCCACTGCATTGTTAAGAAGGCATCAGGGCATCCAAGAAAGTCCAGCAAGCACCAGGATCGTCTCCTAAAGAGGATTCAGCTGCGGGATCGGAGTGCCACCAGTGCAGAGCTTGCTCAGGAATGGCAGCAGGAAGGTGTGAGCGCATCTGCACGCACAGTGAGGCCAAGACTTTTGGAAGATGGCCTGGTGTCAAGAAGGGCAGCAAAGAAGCCATTTCTCTCAAAAAAAAACACATCAGGGACAGATTGATCTTCTGCAAAAGGTATGGCGAATGGACTGCTGAGGACTGGGGCAAAGTCATATTCTCAGAGGAAGCCTCTTTCCGATTGTTTGGGGCATCTGGAAAAAGGCTTGTCCGGAGAAGAAAAGGTGAGCACTACCATCAGTCCTGTGTCATGCCAACAGTAAAGCATCCTGAGACCATTCATGTGTGGGGTTGCTTCTCATCCAAGGGAGTGGGCTCACTCACAATTTTGCCCAAAAACACAGCCATGAATAAAGAATGGTACCAAAACACCCTCCAACAGCAACTTCTTCCAACAATCCAACAACAGTTTGGTGAAGAACAATGCATTTTCCAGCAAGATGGAGCACCGTGCCATAAGGCAAAAGTGATAACTAAGTGGCTCCGGGACCGAAACATTGACTTTTTGGGTCCATGGCCTGGAAACTCCCCAGATCTTAAAACTTGTGGTCAATCCTCAAGAGGTGGGTAGACAAACAAAAACGCACTAATTCTGACAAACTCCAAGAAGTGATTATGAAAGAATGGGTTGCTATCAGTCAGGATTTGGCCCAGAAGTTGATAGAGAGCATGCCCAGTCGAATTGCAGAGGTCCTGAAAAAGAAGGGCCAACACTGCAAATACTGACTCTTTGCATAAATGTCATGTAATTGTCGATAAAAGCCTTTGAAACGTATGAAGTGCTTGTAATTATATTTCAGTACATCACAGAAACAACTGAAACAAAGATCTAAAAGCAGTTGAGTAGCAGACTTTGTGAAAACTTTGTGATTTGTGTCATTCTCAAAACTTTTGGCCACGACTGTACATTACACAGTAAACATCCAGCAAAAGGTTTGATCTATGAATACAATATAAGCATTTTTAAAAACTGTGTAAAATGAGATGAGAGGATTCTACTCATCCATCAACCATCAGACACTAAAAGGAAATTTTAAAAAGTGTTAAAGCATTAACAAAATACTTTTAACATACTATATATAACCCCTAAAGTGAACCCAGTCCCAGAGCACCTGAATGAGGACTCCTAAAATAGGACCCAAGGTTCGGGGCCACATAACAAGACCTTCTCCTCTTACAGAGGATATTACGTAAACTAGATGGGAAAAATCTGTAGCTGAAGGGCAGGGATGTCTAAGTTTTAAAATCTGGTGAAGGTTGATGGCAAAGACAAGCCGCACACAACTCACCAATAGAAACCTTGCTGGACCAAGCCCAGGAGGAGGCCATTCCTCTGGTAGAGTGCGCCCTCACTTCAATAAGATACTGTAAGCCCACTGAGGCATAAACCAGGGCTATAGCTTCAACAATTCAGCAATATTGACTGGCAGCCCTTTAGAGCGGTCTTAAAAGCAAACAAAGAGGTCCTCTGAGTGTGAAATTGGCTGCATAAACTCTAAGAGCCTGCATCTTGGCCGAATGGATGACTATCATCAAAAAGGTGCTCAAGCGATTGCCTGCACAATAGCCTTAGTAGTGCATTTGTCTCAGTGGCTGAGGGCAGACTTTTCTGGAACCAACCATTCTAAGCCGAGATTCTCTACATCCTTGGAAAGAATGCGAATCATTTGACTATCTGCACCGGCCCGTGTTAACTCCTTATGGAAATAGGTGCCAGGATCCTCTTCAGAGCACACCCAATCCTCAAAATCTGTCAATGATATGGAGTCATCGATCCGCCTAAAAAGATTAAACTGCATGGCATTTGCTACAATGGTAGGAATATCTGGTTTAGGGAATTAGCTCTTTGTGATTGCCAGATGAAAGGCACTCATGACAGCTCACAGGCCATTGCTACATGTCGTCACAAAAGCTTATCATTTGCATGTGTTTTTAAGTCTCGCCAATTACCAATTTGCCAATTTAAACAATCAAGTGCAAAAGACATAAAATAACTTAATTCAGCATCGACACGCAGTGTTCTCACAGCCTGTGAACACTGAATTAGGGTTGCCAGGTTTTCACAACAAGCAAAGCCCAATTGCAACTCAAAACTAGCCCAAAACTTGCGGGGGATAAAATACATGTTTTTTGGCATTAAATTTTTTTTATGGCACATAAAATTTGCATTCCAGGGGCCAAATATCAGGATAGTGGAGTCGCTTCGACCAGCAGACATGAAAAACACACCATGGCAACAGTGTTAAAGTAGCCCAACTCTGTAGGAAAACCACAGACTTGGCAACACTGCACCGAATTGAGTTTTGCGTCTTCTTGCACTTGAATGGACAAATACATACAAAACGATGTCGAAATACCCGTCTTTGTGAGCATCTTCAAAAAACTGATGGTTATGTCTTATGAACAACAGTTGAGAAAGAAATTGGATGTGTATTGTTATATTGGATCCATTGTGTCTTAAAGTGGCTGAGAGAGAGAGAAAATCACTCACTGCTCGTGACTGATTTACTTAGTTTTAATAAGAATTAACCTATATTTCATTTATACAATAAAGATGCAATGTTATTTTACATTCAATTATTCATTACCTATACCTAAACACCTTTTAACTAGCCTGGAAAAAATCCATACCCTAATCTATTAAGATTAAGGGTCTGGCATCGAGCAATGAAAAGAGCCTAACTCGAGGGGCGGCACCAAGCATGCATTTGAAACTCTCACTGCACGCAACTGGATAACGCCACGACCAATCACAACAATACACCCCATATGCTTAGCTACCAGCAGAGCTAACTGATAGATTAAACTCTTGCCGTATCCAGTCGGCAAAACAGCAAAAACGTCCTTCTTGCAAAGGAACAATTCGAGCGCAGTTTTCTGTTTCTCTTTTATATGAAAAGCCAAGTCTAACTCGTTCATTGTAGCGGCCAAAGCCGTTTCAAACAACTGGTGTTCATCTGTAGCCATCTTCATTCAGGTGTTGTGCCCATTTTCGACCCCTGCCAAATTATTACCCCCTCTCGTTGAAATTGCTACCTGATTGCCTAATCCTAACCCCTCCCCCACACCTAACCCTAAATCTACCAATAATAGGGGGGTAGTAATCTGGCAGGGGTCAGAATTTGGCATAACACCAGACGTCGTAGCGCTGTCGTCATCAGTTTAGCTCGCCTCTGGCCCGCCTACATCAGATACACCGATTTGATTGGTTCCTAGAACTGCTTACGTAATGCAGTAACGTGCATCATTGCTCGATGCCAGAGTGTCTTGCAGAGACAATTCAAATTGTGCTCTCGCCAGACCTCTGGATTTCCAGGGTACCTTTTAACATGAGAAAATTTAAATCATTTTTTTATTTGTATCTCTATTCTATTTATTCATTTGTGCTATTTACACAGTTTCAAAGAGGGCCCACGGGTACAACTTGCACCTACTAACCCCAGCTACTGCCCTGATTTGAAATGATAATCTTTTTTTTGAACAAACCGGAAGAGCCTCCTATAATTTAAAACACAGTAGGCTTATTAGAAAAAAATTTGGATAATTTATCAGTTTGTGTGTTAAAACATCAACATTTATTATGTCTTGTAAACTGTGAAATATGGTGTGAGATCTTTTCATAGAAATTGATAATATAAGAAGATTTATGATCAGCACTTATGGCATGAAACTGATAACGGTATCCTTTGAGGACCAGTCTTGATTTTGTATTGCTCTGCTTTAGTTTAGTGTCTAATGTAATCTGAGTAAAGTCTTCTTAAGAACACGATACTATCTTTAAACAAAATGTTTCCTAAGACATTATCATACAATTATGATAATCATAAGGCTGTAAATGTTTTACATGTACTTGAAGGAAATAAAAAGCAGCTTGCATGCATTAGTTTTTACTTTGCTACAGTTACCAAATCAGTGTCCAAATTCCAGTCATGAAAAGTAAAGGCGCCACTTAGAAAAAACAAGAACTTTGCATGCATTTTCTGCAATTATGTTTAAAACAGCAAGATCTGTTGAAGCTGTGGCTTAGAGGTTAGAGCAGCGGCTCTCATGTGCTACAAATGGGTTTGATTCAAAGTCTTTTCTCCTTTTGATGGTAACAAGAGAGACTGTGTACTTTCTGCATGTGGCCATGGCTCATGGAAAGGCCAATTTTTATGATCTTTCAGTGCTGTGATCATGTGTTCTTCTTTTACTATCTGATTATTATGGTAGTTATCTGTAAAGGTTGAAGATCAAGAAGGTTGATATTAACATATCAGTGAATATTAAATAGTTATATCATGTAATATTGCAAAAAGCATTTTGAATAAGTTGGTTTAAAAATAATGTTCAGAAACAATAACCTTAGTTATTTGTAGCACCTTTCATGCTTATAATTAATTAAAACGAAAACCAAGATAACAAAGGATCAACTCTCAGTGATACTAAAATAACTGTCTCTCACCAATTATTATGGTAATATATAAGACAAACAAACTAATGAATAAATGAATGAATGTTTATTAATGTTTATTTTTTTTAAATCTTTTGGATATTTATCTGTTTTTCCCAAAGAAATAAATGGGCAAAGGAGGAAATTGGAATTTGTTTCCCTCATGCTATGAGATGGGCTGACTGTATGACTATCATTTGTGACGAATTACTGGCCGTTCTGTGGCTTTTAGCTTAAAACATTTAGGTGGGTTGACATAAGGTGAGTAGACTAGAATCATGTTCTCAGCATGTTTAAAACCAACTGTGTCAAATGCATAATCACTGCAAATGCAGGTGGATTCCCAATTGCTCTGGACTGGTATTCATTGTCAGAACTAGTGCATAAAGGATTAATTCATTAAACCTTTAAATAATACTACAATACTACAATATTACGAAATTTGTTTACTCAATATAGAAAATATACATTTTACTGTAGAACTCATTATGATTAAATTAATTTGAACTTGAATTTGGATTAACTTTAATTAAAAGTTAGTTTCCATTGTAACTGTATAGAAATTAGTACTCACCACTATTCTTTTAAGCAGCATAAATGTTGTTAGCCTACTTAATATTTATTTATTTTACAGTAGCTACATAGGTCACATATTGACCTGCTTATATGTAATCTCTATAATCTGATATAACTGTCACCTGTTTACATTTTAAGAACAACCATGAACCCACGGAAGTAGCCTACTGAGGAGATGATAAGAACAAGAGAAGTTAGCTTTTCGTAAACACGAGACTGCAGTCCTGTAAGAGGAGGCGGAGTCTTTATCTTCCTGAAGCTTTATAGACAGTTTGTGTTCAACCACTGAATGTCACTTCTTATTACTGCTTTGGAGAAACTTTGGACAGCGCTTTGGAAAGATGCAGTACGACTATAGTAAAAACAAGGACGAACATCCGGAGCCAATCAAAGCTGAAGTAAAAGGTACGAGAAGAAGAAATAAGCTGGCAGTAACGCGATTGCAGTGAATCAATGCCGTTTGTTTATAAACCGAGTAGGCTACTAAAAAACTTAACGCATTTATTCGCGCAGCTTGAAACATATTCTTCATTTGGACTACTCCTGAGAGGCAGAGCGTCTTTGGTAAAGCACTATGATATTGTAAACATTAGGTTACGCCATTCACGTAGCCTATGTTTATCATTTTTAGTAATTTTAACAAACAAAAATGATAAGATTGTCATTAATGTTCTGCAAGTGTAACTTTTCTCTTTTTAAAACACTTCATAATTCAGAGTGATTAAATGCATTTATTGCAAATAATGATGAATTATTTTTTCTTTTACTGTATATCACCATATTGAATAACACTTCACACTTAGCACTTTTGTCTAAATTCATATCCACTAAGCTGTTTTAATAATTTTCATTATTACATCACTTTATGTTTTATAAGGCCTACGAAATGTAATTCTTCTATTTGTAGTTGAATTATAACAGTTTATCATTGTGCTTGAACACTGCATTTTTACAAATTATTCTAATATTTCCACCAACAGCTTGAACAAAGAAAAGTCTTATCAGTTGATCAGTCTTCTGCTTAATAAATGTAACTGCACACATAATAAAACCTTTTCTGATAGCTTCCAGGTGAAAAGTCTGGAAAATGCTTGATTTTACAGTTACGCGTCAAGGATTGAAATGCACATGATTTTTCCGTATCTTCAATTAAATGCTTTATAGTTTTTTGCTTAGTATGTCCAGTTAGCATGACCAGCCACCCTAAAGATAACCTAGACACAGTATAATCTTCAGTCATAACTCATTTACTTAGGGCAAATATTTGCATTGTGAAATAGGTTGATGTGTATATGTTAAAATGCATACTGGAACACTGTTTTGAAACTTGTCCTGTTTTTCTCATGGTTACCAACAGCCACATTTGTTTAACATTCACACTATATTCTCTTTGTATTTAATTACTTTTCTAAAAAATAAATAAAACCAGCCAAAATATTAAAAATTTAAATTTTAAAAAGGTGAATGATTCATTTAAATTAAAATGTTTATGTTGCTTATAGTAATTTTATAGGTTAATACACAATAATAAACAGCTTCCCCAGTCTTCAAATGCACTAGCTGCTACTGCTAAAAAGTACTGGAAAAGTGCTTGAATTTCCCTCTTTCACTTTCAAAATAGTGTAATATAATAAATAATAAAATTTAGTCTATTGATAATTTCTTTGTTTTAGGTGCCTTAAGAAGTGTTGTTATTTATGGTTCTGCTTAAAGGATTGGTTCACATCCAGAATAACTAATCCCCACATCATGCAAGATGTTCATGTCTTTCTTTCTTTCTTTCTTCAGAAATTAAGGGATTTGAGGTAAACATTCCAGGATTTTTCTCCATGTAGTGGACTTTAATAGTGACCAATGGGTTGAAGGTCCAAACTGCAGTTTCAATGCAGCTTCAAAGTGCTCTACACGATCCGGCGAGTTTTTCGCCCTATCCTAACTTTTTGTACACAGACAAAGAACTAATTACGTGTGATGATTCCAATGCAATTACATAATGCATGAAGTTGCAAGCGTACATCACAGAGATGCAAGATGAGCATATGTGGTTAAAAAGTAGACAATATATTTATTTTTTAGAAAATGGCCGTAATTTTGTTAGACCAGACCCTTATTCTCCGGCTTGGATAGTGTAGAGCCCTTTGAAGCTGCATTGAAGCTGCAATTTGGACATACATTCAACCCGTTGATCCCCACTGAAGTCCACTATATGGAGAAAAATCCTGGAATGTTTTCCTCAAAAACCTTCATTTCTTTTTGACTGGAGAAAGAAAGACATGAACATCTTGGATAACATGGGTGAGTAAATTATCAGGAATTTTTTTATCTGGAAGTGAATTATTCCTTTAAGTGCTTGTGGAGGATATCTTTAGCAGTTTTCTCTTTGTGAAGGGTTCTAAGAGCTATGATTTGGACAAAGAAGTGGACGTAAGCATATTAAACATGTTTCATCATCTCTGCAGGCTTGATTCCTGAATGGCTGCAGGGCACGCTTATACGCAATGGACCCGGCCTGTTTTCTTTGGGAGAGACTAAATACAACCATTGGTTTGATGGAATGGCACTTTTGCACAGTTTCACATTTAGAAAAGGTATTTACTTTATTCTCTCTCAGCCTTATTTTTGGGTTTGTACTGTCCTGAGGGTTTTGTTACAGTACCTCAGTACTCAACATGAATGTATTGATTATTGTTTAATTGTCAGGGGAGGTGACATATAGAAGTAAATATCTTCGAGGTGACACCTACAACTCCAACATGCAGGCCAACAGAATAGTAGTGTCAGAGATGGGGACCATGGCGTACCCAGATCCATGCAAAAATATATTCTCCAAGTAAGTAACGCTAATCTCTGATTCAATCCATTCAGAAAGAAGAAAAAAACATCAAACCATGAGTCTTCAATGAAAAGCAGCAAAGCAGTATCTTAAAATGTGAAGAAATCCTACCTCAATTATTGTTTTGTGTGAGATTTTATCTTTAGTTTAACCAATACTACTAGATATCAGTATTTGACCTTTATCTTGCCAGTTAGTTTTAATTATTTTTAGCGAAACTAACCCATGTAACTGAGGATTGAGAATAATGTAAAACCCGTTAACTCATGAGACAAAGGGCTATAATTGAACTAGTGACTATAAAATCAGAGTATCCACCTTATTTTTGCCGTAAGAGTGGGTGTAGCCATTTGTAAATTTTGTCTTCTAGTCTCATCCGCGTCCAGCTATTTTAATTGCTACTGCTGTTTTAACTGTGTTGCTGCTTTACATTGCAAATTGGTGTGTCATACCATGTTATTTTAATGTATTATCTTAATTATGAACACACTGGTCTATAGTGCAAACAGTTTTAACATTTACTTACCCATAGGCTTACTGCGTTAAAGAATAAGGTGGTGGACAGAGTTTAGTATTCTTTTCATATAAATCAGTTCATCAGATGTTAAATATAAAATGTCAGATTTGTTGGCTGGTGTATAAACAAACAAACACATTGTTAATTGTGAATGAATTGTGTTCTTTTTAACTTTCAGAGTGATCACTTTCCTCAGCCACACCATCCCAGACTTCACTGACAACTGTGCCAATAACATAATCAAATATGGAAATGACTACCATGCTACATCTGAAACCAATTATATTCGTAAAATTGACCCTGTGACTTTAGAGACTCAAGACAAGGTAAAAAAAAAAGTTTGTAAAAATATCTAGTTCAGTCATGAAACTCTAGATGGCACAGACTGATATGTCTTTACGTGCAATCTGCTAGCGACCACATCCTTTATTACAAGTCACATGATGATTGGTGTCTGCTGATTCTTGCAGCCAATGAGATTGCTTGCTCAACATTTAAGTTGTCTAATTCAGTGATTACTATAAGCTAGTTCCTCTAAAACCTTCAACCTCCCCCAGCTTCACATGTCTATATATGTTATGGGAATTATTTATGCCTTTTTTTACAGCAGCAAATCTTACATGTTCACAGCAGTGTGTCTGTGTATCCATTGGCAGTAGTACATCCATTCAGCAGCAGCTTGCATAGTACTTAGTTTTTCGTTTTTGTTTACATGCTCTCAAAGAATATTGCTGTTGCTTTATTTTGCTCAAGGTTGACTACCTGAAATACCTTCCTGTAAGTATTGTGGCATCACATACACATTACGATAAAGAGGGAAACAGCTACAGTATGGGAACATGCATCGCAGAGAAGGGCAAATCCAAATACATGTTGTTCAAGGTTCCAGGAGGAAGTAAGTATGCTGTGATAATTTGTGTTTCATGCTGCACCTTACTATTTTGCTCATATCCATAACTTTAAGTAATAAACTTAGCACAGCTTGCACGTTAATAAAATTAAGAGTAGCATATTTTGACTCTGACCTGTTAGGTTGAATAGGCAAAAAAACAAACCCAGAGCACTAACTAACTTAAAGGGGTCATCGGATGCCCATTTTCCAAGTTGATATGATTCTTTAGGGTCTTAATGAGAAGTCTATAACATACTTTGGTAAAAAACACACCTTTTACCTGGTCAAAATCATCCCTTTATAGAGCGAGCTATTTTGTTGCATGTTCCTTTGTTGATGAGCTCTGCTCATCCCGCACCTCTCTGCCGCGGGATGACGAGCCGTAATGTTTACTTTAGCCGCGTTTAGTTGCGAAACTTGCTAACTAGCACATGATTAAGAAAGGCCATTTGCAAAGATAACAAAAAAAAACTTATACTCACTTCTGCTGTGGGTGAAGCTGCATCACGAATGATTCGCATGAATATACTGCCCTCCAAAGGCAAAGTGCAGTAACTACGCGAACACTGAAACTGAGAAAAATGCCTTTAAAGTTTTTGACAGCTAGTCAAACACTCTCGCTTCTCTGAAACAACACTCTCATTTCTCTGAAACAGGACAAAATTAAACCAGGAGACTTTGCCACGAGACAAAACAGTTGTCACAATGTCCATTTTAAGCCTTAACTCAGTTTTGACCAAATGTGTAGTTACTGCGCTTTGCCTTTGGAGGGCAGTATAGACGCATATGTAGATCGGGATCGGTCCTTTTCTTTCAAAAACGAAAGTAACGTTAATCCTCTGCGTCTTCAGCGGCTCAGATGTCGGGAGTAAACGCCTCAATCGCTCAATTAGAGAGTCGGACTGTTTCAGCTCAGTGAGGGTGGGTCTAAGGACAAATTAATAAAAGAACACAAATAATACCTAATATTTGAAGTTTAATAGATTATATTTACTTAAGTACACTTCCAAATCAAACAAACATTTGCAATTGTTTGTAAAGGTGTCTTAAAGTAATAGTTCACCCAAAAATTTAAATTTGCTTAAAATTATAGGCTATCCAAGATGTAGATGAGGTTGTTTTTTGTGGTTTCCTTTTTTTTTTAAAACCAGTTTGGAGAAATTTTGCATAACATCACTTGCTCGTCTTCAA
This sequence comes from Garra rufa, assembly GCF_049309525.1. Taxonomy (NCBI): domain Eukaryota; kingdom Metazoa; phylum Chordata; class Actinopteri; order Cypriniformes; family Cyprinidae; genus Garra; species Garra rufa. The sequence continues at coordinate 10,329,443 of NC_133363.1, read as the reverse complement.
TAAATGGGTGCCGTCAGAACGTCAGAAGAGTCTAAAGTCCAAAGAGTTGATAAAAACATCACAATAATATTCAAGTAGCCTACTTGACTTCAGTCCATCAATTAATGTCCTGTGAAAATCTGCATGTTTGTAGGAAACAATTCCATCATTAAGATAGTTTTGTAACTTTAAATGGATGCTTCTGGCTAAAATATGAGCCCTCCTTTCATAATATTGCCATTTGCAGTAGAAAAAGTCATTTCATCTGTATCAGGAGATACAAGTGGGTTATTGTGCTGTTTTTATCAGCTGTTTAAACTCTCATTCTGACGACACTCGTTCACTGCAGAAAATCCATTGATGAACAAGTGATGTATTGCAAAATTTCTCTAAATATGTTCTAATAAAGAACTAAATGTCCATTTACAGCTTGTATGGGATGAGGGCAGGTAAATTTAGAAAAGCTTGATTTCTCCCATCAATAATTACATGACATGCTAAGAACTAGTAACCCTCAACAATTGTTTTGTTTAATCAGGTAGGCCAGACGGGTCTCCACCGTTGAAAAGCGCTGAGGCTGTGTGCACCTTGCCCTGCCGTTCCCTCCTCACCCCCAGTTATTATCACAGCTTTGGCATGACTGACAATTACTTTGTCTTTATTGAGCAGCCCTTAAAGCTGGATATCCTTAGAATGGCCACAGCCTATCTAAGGAGGGTCAGCTGGGCCAGCTGCATGAAATTCCACCCTGAAGACAGCGTAAGAATTATGTCTTTTAGACCTTTAAGTGCACGTCTAGACATGTGTCTATCAGTTGGACAATGTCTAAACTCTTCTTTTATTGCAGACCCTGATTCACCTTATTGACCGAAAAACAAAGAAGGAAGTTGGGATTAAATTCTACACAGGTGCGATGGCCGTCTACCATCAAGTCAATGCATTTGAAGATGATGGCCATGTTGTTTTCGATGTGATCTGCTATGATGACAACAGCTTGTATGAAATGTTTTACTTGGACAAGCTGAATGAGCAGATGGGAGCAAATACTGTGTACTGCAAGCCAAAGTGCAAAAGATTTGTGATGCCCCTTAGCGACATGGTATGTTGTTCACAGTGGTTGCAAGACAGCACTGTATTCATATTTCTAAAACATTCTGGTTGTTTTTGTTTGAAAACCTTGAACCTTTAGCTGCTGTGCAAACACTGGTATTTCCATCAGTGGAATTGTACTTTGATATGTTCTATTCAAAGCCTCTGATTATAGATGGTGAATGGATAATTTAATTTTTTTTTCTTTCACACCCAGGGTGAGACAGGTGAAAATCTGGTCAAACTTAAATACACAACAGCAAGTGCTGTGAAGGAGAAAGACGGAAAAATTCTGTGTCAGGGCGAGGTTCTCTGTGATGGTAAGCTAATGATAATGGGGAGACTTAATTGTGTGTGTAAGTGTATGTGTACGTCCTTTGATACCATAGGTTATAAAGAGATATTTTTGATGAAATCCAAGAGCTTCCTGTTTATAAAGACTGTTTTATATACAGTGTGCATCGTCTTCTGCTTGTAAACAAGGCTCAGCGAATCTAAGTTTTAACGCCAGAACGCCCAACCCTGCATCAGCAACACTGAAACAGAGAAGGAATTATTGAATAAATTCGTTATTTTTGTTTTCTTTGTGCACAAAAAGTATTCTTGTACTTTCATAGTGTTACTGTTGAACCACTGATGCCACATGGATTATTTTAATAATGTCCTTACTACCTTTCTGGGCCTTGAACGTGGTAGTTGCGTTGCTGTCTATGCAGGGTCAGAAAGCTCTCGAAATTCATCAAAATATTTTAATTTATGTTTTGAAGACCTAAGAACGGAGGTCTTATGGGTTTGGAAAGACATAAGGGCGAGTAATTAATGACAGTTTTCATTTTTAAGTGAACTATACCTTTAACTAGTGATCTTCGTGACAGCTGTTCTTTTTAATAGTCATCGTATTTCCGGATGATCAGAAATTTGGTGAACTTTCCAAGTATCATGATGGTCACAAACCATTCCTTTCACCAAGCATATTGCACACTTAAAAAAAACCACAGATAATGATTTCAAGTCATTTTAAGTTTCAATATGTCATGACATAAAGCTGTGTTATCTCAGTGGGTAAATTATTTACTTATTATTTACTTAATTATTTAATTAGTCTTCCCATTATCACCATTCTTTTAGACTGATTTGCAGATGTAGAACATGCACAAAATGAGAGAGAGGATTTATTGCTTAATAGAGGCATTTCCATAGAAACATTAAAGGAACCGTATGTAAGAAATGTATTTCAGTTAATCATAAAATGGCCCTGACATGTCACTAGACATTAAGAAATCGTGTTCATTTCAAATACTTATATCACTGACAACAGTGGTCCGGCCAGGATATTGTCATTTAAAAGTGAGAGTTGCAGCCCTCAACTGATGTTATTGTTGTCATTTTGTGTTTTGGTCTGAGGCTCCACCCTCCAGCTATCTACCAATCACGAAGTCAGTAGAGTTTCGTCATCCGGGTTGCCAGATCTGCTCTAGTTACAGCTGCAGCTACGAAGTGTCGGATAAAACATGTATAACGTTACAAAACCTAAAAAACCTAATTATGAATCCGAAATACGTTGTGACAAAGTCCGAAATAAAACAAGGATTTGGATAGGAGATGCCTTTGAAAGATGGAGATGGCTGAAAACGGAGAAGAATTTAAATCGCCATTAGTAAATTTTTGCAATACATAATTACTTTGCAAAACATCTCTCGTGAAGCATAAACATAATTAACAGAAGAAAAACAAATTACTGTGTAGGACTCGTCTCTTGCCATTGGAAGCTCCTTGTAGCAGCCTACGTTCCTGCTGGATCCTGCAGCTTAGCTGGCAACCTCGAGTCAGGGAGGATGGGGAGGGGATACACTGTTCTACAGTATTTTGAAAGTGATTGCAGTACCAGTTTTGGCCACAATCCTACATACGGTTCTTTTAATATTATGCTGAATAAGTGTCTGTGTGTGTGTATGTGTGTGTTATGGGAACCAAATGTTCCCTTAAAGGAGAAGTTCACTTCCAGGAGAAGTTGTCATCCAAGATGTTCATGTCTTTCTTTCTTTAGTCGTAAAGAAATTGTTTTTTAAAGGAACCGTATGTAGGATTGTGGCCAAAACTGGTACTGCAAGCACTTTCAAAATACTGTAGAACGGTGTATCCCCCCCCCTGACTCGAGGTTGCCAGCTAAACTGCAGGATCCAGCAGGAACCTAGGCTGCTACAAGGAGCTTCCAATGGCAAGTGACGAGTCCTACACAGTATTTTTCTTCTGTTGCTTCACGAGAGATGTTTTGTGAAGTAATTATGTATCGCAAAAATTTACTAATGGCGATTAGCCAAATATTTCGTAAAGATGTACTGTAACACCGTGTCTACATCGGACGCGAGCGGCCCGGCGCGACAAAATACAATAGAACCTATTATGCTGTCTACACTGGATGCGGCGCGACACGGCAAATCCCCGACAGTAATCTGCTGCCGCGTTCTATTTATGACGTGCTCACACAAAGTTTAAATGATTTGCAACGGTCGCTTTGTCGCGTCCAGTGTAGATAGACTTTAGCTGTTGCGGCGCGACAACTGTTGCGTACGGTGTAATACCACATTTCACTCGGAACATAGATTGTTTTCATACCCTGCTAGTGGTGCGATATAAAGCTTTTTATGAACGCATTTAGCACGGGCGACCGTGGAAAATCCACTGTGTACGGAAGCAAAGTTGGCCAAACATAGATTAATTTTACCTGTCCAGGAGAAAATCAGCAACGTTGGCGTCTGTCTTCAAATTCTTCTCCGTTTTCAGCCGTCTCCATCTTTCAAAGGCATCTCCTATCCAAATCCTTGTTTTATTTCGGACTTTGTCACGACATATTTCGGATTCATAACGAGGTCTTTTAGGTTTCGTAACGTTATACATGTTTTATCCGACATGTTCATAGCTGCAGCTGTAACAGAGCTGGCAACCCGGATGACGAAACTCTACTGACTTCGTGATTGGTAGATAGCTGGAGGGTGGAGCCTCAGACCAAAACACAAAATGACAACAATAACATCAGTTGTGGGCTGCAACTTTCACTTTTAAATGACAATATCCTGGCCGGACCACTGTTGTCAGTGATATAAGTATTTGAAATGAACATGATTTCTTAATGTCTAGTGACATGTCAGGGCCATTTTATGATTAACTAAAATAAATTTCTTACATACAGTTCCTTTAAAGAAAACATTTTAGGATCTTTCTCCATATAGTGGACTTCAATGGTGCCCTGAGTTTGAACAGGGTTAAATGCAGCTTCAAACGATCCCAAATGCGGCTGTAAACGATCCCAGCAGAGGAGGAAGGGTCTTATCTAGCAAAACGATTGTTTTTTTTTTAATTATTATTTCAATTTATATACTTTTTAACCTTAAATACTTGTCTTGTCTCTGTGCATTTCTGGTTCAAAACAGTTAGGGTAGGTCAAAAACCTCCCATCTCATTTTCTCCCTCAACTTCAAAAATCTTTTCAAAATCATCTTACATTGATATTTTTTGGTCCAAATGAGGAAACAGGCTTATAAATCATGCACAATGAGTTTTTTTGACGAAGTAAAAGTGTGCACAATCTCCTGTGAGGGCTAGGTTTAGGTGTAGGGTAGGTGTAGGGTGATAGAAAGTGGTTTGTACAGTATAAAATCCATTACGCCTATGGAATGTCCCCATAAAACATGTAAACCCAACATGTGTATGTGTGTGTGTGTGTGTGTGTGTGTGTGTGTGTGTGTGTGTAATATCACATTTCACAATACCACATTATTTTACACTTAGGCTCTTTTAACCTCTAAAGTGATTTTTATTTATTTTATTTATTGTAGGTACGGAACTTCCAAGAATTAATTACAATTTCAATGGAAAGAAGTACAGATATTCATACATGTGTCGTGTGGACATATCTCCGGTGGCCAACACGGTATTAATGATTTTCATTTTTATGATACATTTATGAACTTGGCAGAATTTTAAGATAAATACATTCCATATAATGAAACCTATTACTTTGGCAGTGTTAGTAGCATATTCTACAAGTTTTTGTGAATCAGTACTGAGCACTGACTGTTTTTTACAGATTGTAAAGTTTGATGCTGAGACAAAGCAACAGATTGAGTGGACTGGAGGAGATGGTTTTGCCTCAGAGCCTGTTTTTATTCCCAGGCCCGGTGCAACTGATGAAGATGATGGTAAGTTACTGTCTTTCATAATAGATCATTTGTGTGAGGTTTATGCTTTTGACCAAAACGAACATATTCAATTGGATGTACATCATTAGGAAAATTTAACTGAATGACATTAAATTTTTTTTTGCTCTTATCAACTTAACATTAAACTGTTCTCTCACTTTTTAGGTGTAGTCCTGACAAGTATCATAAACGCCAAACCAGTGCAGGGTGGCTTTTTACTGGTGCTTGATGCCAAGTCTTTTAAAGAGATTGCCCGGGCATGTATAGATGTAGATTTTCACATGGACATGCATGGATACTTCATACCAGACAGTAGTTCTAGTAGTTATCTGTAGTTTTGACATATGCCAGCTGTATAAACATTATAACAGAGATGGAAAATCTCCTGTAAATGTTGGTATTTTGATAATCTGGTTACAAAGTTGTCAAAGATTTTCTGTATGAAGTTACATTTTGTGATTGACGTATAAAAAGAAAAAACTAATGTTTCTACACATTTTGGAAATAATGTATACATGTACTGTTTGAAAGGTCATTAATTGCATTTAATAATATCAAACAGAAAAGTGAACTGTTGTTCTGTCTGTTTTGCTTGCATACAGAAATCATAAAATGAAGTTGTTTCTGTCATTATGACTGTGCTGAAGTGTATTTAAAATACTGTACATTAAAAATACAAGAAGGCTACAGACTCTTAGTACAATGCTGCTGTTCTTTATTGTTGGCTTCAAGTCATCTGATGTTGAGCTCCTGTATTAATATCACCACACATAGAAAGAAATTTATCATAAACTGGCAGGCCCAACTTTTTTGTTAATGAATTATATATGCAAGTCAAAAAAATGTAACTTACCTGCACTCAAGTCAAAAGTTTTTGGACAGTAAGATTTTTAATGTTTTTTTTTTAAAGAGGTCTGTTCTGCTCACTAAGTCTGCATTTATTTGATCCAAAATACAGCAAAAGCAGTAATATTGTGAAATATCTTTCCTATTATTAGTAGTATCAATATTTAAAAGATTGAGTACATTTTTCAGGATTATTTGATGAATAGAAATATCCAAAAAACGGGAGAAATTAAAGAAATTAATTATTTTGTTTAGCAAGGATGCTTTACATTTATCAAAACTAATGACAAAGACATATATAATGCTATTTTTAAAATAGTCCAGATAAACACCGTTCTTCTGAACTTTCTATTTATCAAAGAAACCTGAAAAAAATCTACTCAGCTGTTTTCAACATTTGCTGATTTGCTGCATTTTTTTTTAGCAGCAAATCAGAATATTAGAATGATTTCTGAAGGATCATGTGACTGGAGTAATGATGCTAAAAATTCTGCTTTGAAATAACAGGAATAAATAAAATTTTTAAAATGTATTCAAATAGAAAACAGTTATTTGAAATAATATTGTAAAATTTTTGCTGCACTTTGGATCAAATAAATGCAGGCTTGTTGAGCAGAAGAGACTCCTTTAAAAAACAAAAAAATCTTACTGTTCAAAAACTTTTGATTTGTAGTTGCACGAGTGTATGGGACACTCAAGGGTTCGGTTATGTACTAGTAGAAATGGTGTGGAGTTTCCGGTCAGAGAAACGGAGCAGAGAGTGGGTCCCAGTTAAAGGATTTTAATTTTACTGTTCACGCGCAGTACAATGGATGTGGATGCGGCTTAGGTGTGTGGTCTACAATAAACAATATACAATATAAATGTGAATAAACAGAAATAAACATTATATACAGCCACAGTGACAGTAAATTAACGCATCAAGTCTGGTAATAACGTACGCAAATAACACTGAAATGGCTACATTCTTTGGCCAAGTGTTTAGGTATCTATATTATGCAGTGGAACATGCACAGTTGACCATTATGAAACAAAATTCCACACATATAGACTTAGATTCAAGTTGTTGTTTAAACTAGTAAAATTTTCAAGAACAGAATAAAATAAAATTACAGTTTGTCAAGCATAGAATGTAAACACTCACAGAGAAAACCAAACATGCAGTAGTCCATTTTCTTGCACAGTAAAAGGCAATCACTCCACTAATAGCCTACTATATAGACTGCAGTCTGACTTGTCTGGGCATATCTTAACTTGTTTAACTTTATTTAGCATAAAGTTATGTGCGGAAGACGCCTCTGGGTGGCGTTGTGGGGCTTTCATACAGTAGTATACTGATTATTTTCCACATTTTATATAATATATAAAAATACTAAAGTTATCAAAATTATGAAATAACACAGATTAACAGACTGAAATAAATAATTAAAATATTTTTTTTTAGAAATCATGCCTTCATATGAAATTCCAGTGATTTTGTGATGCAAGGGTTACTATTTATTATTTCTCATAGTGTGGTTTTTGGTAAACTGTATTAAAACCAGTTTGGGTTGACCCACAAACATCATAAGCCTTTAATTAATTATTAAATCTAATAATATATGAACTTCAACAATGTTTAATCCCCATTATTTATTTAGATAATAACAATTTAAAATAAATATATATATTTATTTTTTTGGATATTTAAAAGAAAATTCTGATATTAGTTATTCACCCTTTAGTTGTTCCAAAGCTGTATGAGTTTTTTTCTTTTGTTGAACATAAAATAAAATATATTGCAGAATTTCTGTAACTAGCCAATTACTGGTCTGTTATTTAATTCCCATAATAACAAATGAGATTTCAATAAAAAATGTCACTATGAAATGGTTCCTGAACGAGTCAGTATGAATCGTTTAGTGAACCGATTCAAAAGATTCGAATCAATAGGACGATTCACTTTTCCAAAAAGATCATTATTTGTTCGATCACCAGAGGGCGCCAAACTTGTTTCTAAAGGCTGTGACGACATATTCATGAAACGCTCCACACTCCTGTCCAGTTGGTGGCAGTAAATGCACCATCTATCTGGTTTGCCAACTGCCATAAAACATTCAAAGAAGAAGAAGAAGAAGAAGAAGAAGAAGACATATTCATGAGACAGGCGCTGGAATTGAACAGGACATGACTTTGTAAACTGTTTCAGCTTAATATTATTATTATACTTTGATGAATTAACGAACTGCCTCGACACCAAAATGTCTGTGCTCAGAGCCATCAGATGCAACGTAAATATCTGAATCTTGTCTTTTTTAATCGTAACGCATGTGTTTTGCTTGCGTTTGCTCAAAATGACAGTTGCGATCAGTAATGTGACAGTCGTTTGTAGCATACAGTTACGCTGTCACCTTGTCAAATAACAGGCAGGCATATTGTCACATAGTAAAATTGTCGTTACATTAATTTGACATATCTCTCTGTGTGTTTAGCCTCAAATGTTGTGTAGAAATCTAATCGCGCGGTCTTCATCCAGTCTGACTGATGGAGAGACGCGAATCGCACAAGTGTTGAAGGAAAAGTTTCCTCACGCTTCATCGCTCAAGGTTGTGGATATATCAGGTTAGTCTGATTTTGGATAAAGATACAGAGCTATTGTGTTTAAAGAGTCATCTATGCATGTATGCCGTAATGTATTTGGGTTCATTTCAGGAGGCTGTGGTGCAATGTACGAAATACACATCGAGTCTGATGAATTTAGAGGAAAGAGAACAGTACAGCAGCACCAGTTAGTCAATCAGGTAAGTCAAATAGGATAATTATAATTGGGTAAAGTATAAAAGTGCAGTTAACAGTACTGTTAGCTCTGATTTATTATCTTTTCACTTAAATGCTAATATGGTGTAATTTTTTTACGTAATTCTGCGGAACACAAAAGAATAATATTGAAACATGTGATGTCCCAGTGCATTTTTATTTTATTTTTGCAGTTAAAATCATTAGCTGTCCAATTTTGTGAGGACCCCAGTCATATTTTTGTGTTCTGCAGAAGAAGAAGAAAAAAAAATACAGGTTAAAAATAACACGAGTATACCAAAATATAGCCTTGTAGTTTCCTTTTTCTGCCCCGCCATTAATGAGACAAAAAAAGAAAAACAAAAAAGCCAAAGCAACATACGGACCGGGACAGATTATTTGTGAAGCAGCAGTTTCCTCTCTTTCCTTTTCTTTTCATCTCATCACAGCTATCCAAACAGGATGCATTAATAATAGTCTTGTTTATGTGATATTTTTGTGTTAATATGTGCAATGCTGTGGCCTTTTACACAAAGCCGATTTTAGTGGCTACCCAGGTAAGTTTGAAGATGGGTTGTTTTTATCTCAAAACACATTTTGGAGTAAGCTTTAGAATATACAAGGACATTCCAGTCCACTTAAACAGAGGTCCCCAGCTCAAATTTTTGATTTTGCTAATCATTTGGTTTTTGACCACTGAAAATGTGTACATTTTGACAATTTACTCCTGGAGCCATATTAAAATTCCAATATTTCTGGAGTTGAACCATATAGGGCCTTAAAATTAAAGATGCCAAAAGAAAATTTGTTAAGACCCAATATCTAAAGGGCCTTAAGATATGCTTCTTTAGTTACAGGCATGCAAACTTTGGAGAAAAAAAACTCAAAGTCCTCATGCCCCATTTTTGAATAGTCACCATTGGCACATAATGCAACAAAGATTGCTAAAGTCAACAGATTTTACTAACAGATCTACCAATCTGTTTAAAAATAACATTATGATGCTGCCGTCTTTCTGAAAGCATTTTTACGTCTCTGTAATTTGACTCTGAATCTCAGATGAACATTGCCATTTTGACCTCCGTCTACAAAATGGTATTACTCAGTAAATATTCATCCATGACATTTAATATTTTGGCTTTCATCACTATACATGCCTAACTTTCTTCAGAAAAAAATATTAGCAAAATCAAAAATATACAAGGGTCATATTGTGTGAACTCAGTCAGAGGTCACTGGCTCAAAATTTTATTTTGCTAATCATTTGGTTTTGACCACTGAAAATGTGTACATTTTGACAGTTTACTCCTGGAGCCATATTAAAATTCCAATATCTCTGGAATTGAACCATATAGGGCCTTAGAAATAAAGATGCCAAAGGGAAAGTTTGTTAAGACCCAATATCTAAAAAGGCATTAAGATATCTATAATACTTCTTGAGTTACAGGCATGCAAACTTTGGAGAAAAAAAATTCAAAAGTGCTTTTTCCCAAATTTTGAATAGTCAGCATTGACACATAATGCAACAAAGATTGCAAGTCCACAGATTTTACTAACAGACCTACCAATCTCTGTGTAAAAAAAAAAAATACATTATGATGCTGCCATCTTTCTGAAGTCATTTTTACACCCTTGTAATTTGATTCTGAATGTGGGGAAAATTGGGAAATTCAGTAGTATTCATCCATGACTTTTAATATTTTGGCTTTCATCACTATACATGAGCAAAATCCAAAAATGAACTGGAGACATTTTTTAAATTTGGTTGATTTGACATAAAATGACCCACAAAACCTTTAAAATGGCTAAGTTTACATGCTTTATAGGGACAGTTCACCTAAAAATGTTAAATAAGTTATATTGAAAAATGTTCTGGCTCTTCCAAGCTTTATAGTGGCATTGAATGGGTGTTGAGATTTCAAAATCCAATAAAGTGCATCCATCCATCATTAAAAGTACTCCACAGAGCTCCGGCTTCATACTGTCTGAAGCGTATCAATGTGTTTGTCTAAGAAAAATATCCATATTTACGACTTTTTACACCATCATCTCTAGCTTCCACCAACTGTCGTACACACGTATGTAAGAAAAATGGCTTTGTTAAACCCCTCAGAGCTGTGTGGAGTACTTTTTATGGTGGATGAATGTGCTTTATTGGGCTTAAAAATCTCAACACCCATTCACTGCCATTATAAAACTTGGAAAAGCCAGGTCATTTTGTAATATAACTCGGATTGTATTCGTCTGAAGGAAGAAAGTCATAAACACCTAAGATAGCTTTAGGGTGAGTAAACCATGGGATAATTTTCAATTTTAGATGAACTGTCTCTTTAAGCTCTTGTGAACCTATATAAATGATTAAATAAATTCAGTTGAAATAATTCAGTATTAGTATAGGCAGATATCTTCTTTCATTTACCTTCTCAAAAGTTTTTTCCCCCTTGCAAATCTGTTCAAATTCTTGACGTTTTTAAGTCATAAGTTTCAAGAAAAACTGTGAACCCACTGAACCTGATTTAAATTGTATTGTATTTGTTTGGTTTTGTCAATTCTAAACTTACTTTGAGTTTGTTAAACCAGCTTTGTGTAATAGGCCACTGGTCTCATCATTTGTCTGACTAATTCATTACTGTAGTTATTACATTAGTTATGAGATCTCAATGCATGTCAATAAAATAGTATTCTGTGTAAATAATAATTTATGGTTTGTTGTTCAACAGGCTCTTAAAGATGAGATTAAAGCCATGCACGGTCTACGCATATTTACTGATGTTCCTAGGAAATAGAAACTGCTCAGCGTCATTCTCACATCACATCAGTGTGCTGTCTCACTACAATATATCACACACCTCAGTCTCTCAGTCTGTCGCTCTTTTGAAAGTAATTTGTGCAGAGTTATAATCGTGGCAGAGAAATACTTTACAGATGTTCTAAATAAATGATGTACAGTTATAAAAAGATAGATGTGGTTCACAAATGATGTAATACGCACAGAATAAAAGACTGTCATATTGGATTTGTAAATGAGAGTCTGCAAAGCATGTGGATGGGTTGAATCTTTAGTAACTGTTTATCGATCTCATTGTTTGTGTACAATTTGAAGTAGCTTTGTCAGTTATCTGATTTTTTTTTTTTTGTTGTTCTATTGAGTCATTAAATTATATCACATACTTTTCCCTTGTGTGGTAGAAGATTGATTGTATTCTAGGACAAGCAAACCAATTATTTAATATGTCATTTCCTAAATGTGACCCTGGACCACAAAACCAGTCTTTAGTAGTCTGGGTATATTTGTAATCAAAATTATCACATTTTCTTTTATGCCAAAAATCATTAGGATATTAAGTGAAGATCATGTTCCATGAAGATATTTTGTAAATGTCCTACCTTAAATATATCAAAACTTAATTTTAAATTAGTAATATGCATTGCTACCAACTTAATGTGGACAACTTCAAAGGTGATTTTCTCAGTACTTTATTTTTTTCACTCTCAGAAATTGTCAAAATTGACTCATATGACTGGTTTTGTGGTCCAGGGTCACAAATTCTTGTGTTTTTTAAATAACCAAATGGATGGGTAGGTACTACAGAAGCCATTTTCACCACAAGATACCATCTTTGTGGTTTTTTAAAATGCATTTTGAATTATATCGTAAAATTAATACAGGTACAATTACCTCATTATAGAAAACTGTTTTCTGAATGCTGCTTCCTCTCAAATATGTATTAGTTTCTTAGGCTATTACACGTTTTACGGTATTGTAACTCATTTGGATACCGTATGTGACACACATTGATGTGGATAAAAGCATTGAATCAGATTCATTAGCGAATCGGTTCGTTCGGACAGTTCGTTTCAGTGATTCAAAATGCCAAGAAGTCCAAAATTCGGCGTAGTTCTTTGTGTCAGCGTGAATATTTAGTTAAATATTGCTGTTTATCATTGTGTTGACGAATAAGATGTATTTTGTTTCAGTAACTGATCTATCGACTCACTTGAGCTGTTTAAAAGTATTTTCCCCAAACTATTTTACGGTATGTTTTTTGGAGAGACAAGAGTATTTTGTTAAATAACTCTTTAGAATTTTATTTTTGAGAAAACGTCTTAAACATTGTACAATATTCTCATTAACAGTACAGTGATTTACAAATGTTCTGAGAGTCGGTTCGAATGAACGGTTCGCGAGAACGATTCGAACACCACTAGTGGATGGTGCGGCAGGAGCAGCAAAGAGAGCGCAGTCTCCGGGAGGGCTTCGGCAGACCGTTAGGCTGTTCACATCATCTTCAGACATGGCAAAGGAAGGGACTGAGATTGCTGAAGAGACCGAGCAAATGATAGACCAGAAGGAGCCGGACAATCCCGTTTCTGCGGTTGTTGATTCAAAAGAAATGCGGGCTGTGGTGCTCACGGGCTTTGGTGGTCTAAACAAACTCAAAGTCACCAAGAAACCAATGCCAGAGCCCCAAGAAGGAGAAGTCAAAATTCGCGTGAAAGCATGGTAAATATCTCAACTTAATAATCATTTAATCATTCTTTTTCAACATGCGTAATGACTAGGATGTGGCACATCCGAGACTTCGCGCGACTGGCAACAGCAGCAACATGTTGCAGCAAGAAGAACAGGTGCATTCATCTAACAATCGTATCAGTATTTTTATTTAGGGTTTAAAACAGTTCATGATATGTGGTTTAGGAGGTTAGATGCTGATGTAGCTTAAATAAATGACCAGAAAAAAAATCCTTACGTGTTTTCTTGGCTCTTCTACGGAGATCAGCATTCACTGCAGAGATTCCAAACCATATGCGGTATAAGATTACTTTGGGTCATTAAATTATATAAACAAAACGGTATTTAACAGTTTTGTGTCACATTTATAAAAATAATCGAGAGCATATCCTTTTCTGGTTTATTTGTGATGTGCTTGACTGCTCTTGGGACATTTAAACTTTGGTGTAATATCTTGGAAATTTATACATTTACTTTCTGATAATACATTCATGATTAACGACTATTCATGAACTAGAATTAAGTACTGCATAATTTTGACATCAATTTTTAATTTTACAGTGGACTGAACTTTCTTGATTTAATGGTGCGTCAAGGAAATATCGATAATCCTCCAAAAACGCCTCTTGTGCCTGGATTTGAGTGTTCTGGGATTGTAGAGAGTGTGGGAGAAAACACCAAAGGCTTTGAGGTATGTGCAAAAATGTTTTAATAAAAAATGTTAATTGTTTGAATTGAGAAATCCTGGTTTTATATAACTTCCAAAATCAGCTCATTCAGTCTGATACTGATATACTAATAATGACATTTGAAGGAATAGTTCACCCATAAAGATTGTTTGCTGAAAATGTACACACTTTGGGTCACTCGCTTACCAATAGATCTATTGCAGTGAATGGGTGCCGTCAGAATGAGAGTCCAAACAGCTAATAAAAACATCACAATAATGAACAAGTAATCCACACAACTCCAGACCATCACTTAACGTTCTGTGAAGCAAAAGCTGTGCGTTTGTTAGAAACAAATCTAGCATTTTAACTGTACAACTGAGGGACTTGCATGCAGGACAGAAGGTTAAAATGCTCACTGATGCTCCAGAAGGAAAAAACATGCATTAAGAGCAGGGGGTGAAAACTTTTGAACATAATGGAGATGTGTTAATTTTTTTTATTTTGCCTAATTGTCATATTTTTTTTTTCTTTTAGTACTGGCCTTCAGAAGCTACAGAAGATAGTTAAATGTTTCCCAGAAGACAAAATAAGTTAGATTTGCCTTGATCTACATATTAAAAATGCATGTTTTTTTCCTTCTGGAGCATCAGTGAGCATTTGAACCTTCTGTAATAGTTGCATATGAGTCCCTCAGTTGTCCTCAGTGTGAAAAGATGGATCTCAAAATCATACAGTCGTTGTTGGAAAGGGTTTAAATACACAAAAATACTGGAAAACCAAAGAATTAGTTGGACCTGAAGGATTTTTCTGAAGAACAGTTGGCAGTTTAACTGTTCAGGACAAACAAGGGACTCATGAAACATCACTAAAAAACTGTGGATCACTTAGGTAACAACACAGTATTAAGAATCAAGAGTATGCAAACATTTGAACAGGGACATTTTATAAGTTCAACTATTATTTTCTGTTGTGGACTATGTGTAAATGTATTTTATGCGAAATATCTTATTCAGGTCAGTATTAAAAAAGCAACTTGCATTTGTATGATCCCTCTTATTTGATAAAATTAACATTTTGTAGATTCTGAAAGGGGGATGTAAACATTTGACCTTAACTGTAATGGATAGAGGATGTGTATTTTAGCTGGAACCAATGGTTTGGAATTAAAAATCCTTTAATAATGGATTAGCTTATTACAAAGACATAGCTTTTCACCAAATTTCTCCAAATCTGGATGGCCTGAGGATGAGTAAATTGTAAGCATATATTCATTTTTGGCTGAAGTATTCCTTTAAGAACTTGTTTTGCCTCCTTTCAGATAGGTGACAGAGTGATGGCCTTTGTAAACTACAATGCTTGGGCAGAGGTGGTGTGCACACCGCTGGATTTCGTGTATAAGATCCCAGACGACATGACATTCCCAGAGGCGGCTGCCTTCTCGATGAACTTTGTGGCTGCCTACATGATGCTGTTTGAAGTGGCCAATCTCCGGGAGGGGATGTCTGTATTAGTTCACTCAGCAGGAGGTGCGGTGGTAAGTCTGTGGCTTTGAGGGAAAGGTTTAGTAAAGAAACTTTCAAGTCATGGATATTAAAGTTTATTTTAGCTTATAGAAAAATGTGGATTTGGGCACAAGCATACAGTATCATCGTACTGATCCAATATTGATATTCAGCTCTCCAAGTGCAAGTCAAAACAGCTTCATCATATGTGACCCTGGACCACAAAACCAGTCTTAAGTAGCAATAGCCAAAAATACATTGTATGGGTCAAAATGATCGATTTTTCTTTTATGCTAAAAATCATTGGGATATTAAGTAAAGATCATGTTCCATGAAGATATTTTGTAAATTTCCTACCGTAAATGTTTCCAAACCTAATTTTTTATTAGTATTATGCATTGCTAAGAACTTCATTTGGACAACTTTAAAAGTGATTTTCTCAATATTTAGATTTCTTTTGCACCCTCAGATTCCAGATATTCAAATAGTTGTATCTCAGCCAAATATTGCCCTATCCTAACAATACATCAATGGAAAGCTTATTTATTCAGCTTTCAGATAATGTATACATCTAAATTTCAAAAAATTGACCATTATGATTGGTGTTGTGGTCCAGGGTCACATATGGTTTTGGTGGAATATGATCAAAATGAGTTTGAATATGTGACAAACTATTGATCACATTTAATTCTGTCTTTTTCCAAATTAGGGTCAAGCTGTCACTCAACTTTGCTCCACTGTCCCGAACGTGACTGTGTTTGGGATCGCCTCGCCCTTCAAACACGAAGCCATAAAGCATTCGGTCACTCATCTGTTTGACAGAAACATCGACTACGTTCCAGAAGTTAAGAAGTAAGCACAAATTCTGTTGTTGTTGTTGCATAAAAGTAAATGAGCATAGAGAAACTGGATTGGTTAGATGATGAGGATGTAAAAATGAGTCATACTGGGAGGCCAGTGCAAGTCTGAGAAGGCAGACGTCACCAGTACTTCCTCTAGACCTGCGTGGCTCCAGTCCCCATGGCAACACCCAGCAGATGGGAAAATAGTGTGTTGTAGTATGGGGAGGGGCACCTGTACGTCCTTCTGATCAAGCACACAAAGCCAGAAAATGGGCAGCAACTGACTCATTCAGATAACTGATAACAAATCTGAAGAAAAACATTGCTTTGCAGGAGATTTAAGGGCTGGTGGTTAAAATTTCCTCTTGTGGATCCTCTTGTGAAGTGTTATTTTGTGACCCTTGACCACAAAACCAGTCATAAATAGCACGGGTATATTTGTAGCTATAGCAAGCAACACATTGTATGAGTCAGAATTACTGACAAATGCACAAAATCATTAGGGTATTAAGTAGCGCTAATGATCCATGAAGATAGTTTGTTAATTTCCTACTGTAAATATATCAAAACTTAATTTTTGATTAGTAAAATGCATTGCTAAGTACATAATTTGGACAATTTTAAAGGTGATTTTCTTAGGTCTTTTTTTTTTTTCAGATTCCAGATTTTCAAGTAGTTGTATCTTGGCCACATATTGTCCTATCCTAACAAGCCATACTTTAATGGAAAGCTTATTTATTCAGCTTCCACATGTATAAATCTCAATTTAAAAAAATTAACCCTTATAACAGGTTTTCTAGTCCACGGTCTCATTTGGTTACACTCTATTTTAAGTTGTCCTTGTTACAGTGTAATTAAACATGTAAGTACTGCGCATTAATAATTAACTACATGTACTTACTATATGGTTAGGTTTAGGACTAGGGTTTGGCTTAGGGTTACTTACATGTAATTATTCATAATTAATTGTTATTATAATATTAAGTACAGGTAACGTGTAACAAGGACACCTCAAAGGGATAGTTCACCCAAAAATGAAAATGTGATGTTTATCTGCTTACCCCCAGGGCATCCAAAATGTAGGCGACTTTGTTTCTTCAGTAAAACACAAACAAAGATTTTTAACTCGAACCGTTGCAGTTTGTCAGTCATGTAATGGCGATTAATGGGATCCACGGCTTTGAGAGTAAAAAATTATATTAAAACTGTTAAAAAAAAAAAAAAACTTAAAAAAAAATGTATCATTACAAGCCTAAGGGTTTAATTTGGTTTTGTCTATGTATGTTTTTTTGACTCTCAAAGACTCCCATTGACTGGTAGTAAAATTGGTTTACGCCAATGGTAAGTACTGGTAGTACTTAATGCTTCCTGTTAGTTTTATTGTAGCCAAATGTGTTTTATTGAAGTGATTTGATTTTGGTGCTCGTTTATGTTCGAATAAAGCCAGTAAATGTGCACCAACAGACTCATTCAGAGCCAGCCGTAACAAATTTCGAGAAAACATCATTTTGTAGAAGATTTAAAGAGATAGTTAATCCAAAAAAGAAAATTATGTTATAATTACTCACCCTTGTGTCATTCCAACCCTATAAACACCTTCATTCATCAGAACACAAATTAAGATATTTTTGATTAAATATGAGAGCTTTCTGAGCCTGCATACACTCTTAAAGGGATAGTTCACCCAAAAATGAAAATGTTATGTTTATCTGCTTATGGCATCCAAGATGTAGGTAACTTTGTTTCTGCAGTAGAACATAAACAGTGTTGGGGGTAACGCATTACAGGTAACGCAAGTTACGTAATATATAAGTTAAGTAACGCATTACTTTTTAAGTGACAAGAAAATATCTGATTTACTTTTTCAAATAAGTAATGCCACTTACTCCCCCCCCCCCCTCCAATTTATTAATTAAAAGCTTTCCTGTCCCCATGTTGAGAGAAATTGTGAGTAAGATGTTACTTTAGTTTTAGAATAAATGTGAACATGCAAAAAAAAAATCATCTCACTCATTAAAAAAACAGATACAGTATTCCTCAATAATTAAATATGTTAATACAAATATCCTTTATGTATTTAATCCCATTTTATTAACCAATGTCTTTGCTGCCAACCTTCGATGATCCAATTCATCCATACTAATAAGCAAAAATTACTCAAGATAATCTAACATTTGTTTTCCTTTTTTTTATTTGCTGAAGAGTTGAAATTTTTTTCTTCTGCGGACTACTGTACAGACATGAATTTACTTTTCTGCTTTTGGTGTGAATAGGCTTTTACATTTGCCAAAAATAGAACTTTTTATTAAAAAACAAAAAAGCAAGCCCTGTTACTTTTTTAGGGAATAACTCAATATTGTAATGCATTACTTTTAAAAATAACTTTCCCCAACACTTAACACAAATGAAGGCTTTTTACTCAAACTGTTGCAGTCTGTCAGTCATATAATGGCAGTCAATGGGACCCACGGCTTTGAGAGTCAAAAAGACATACACAGACAAAACCAAATTAAACCCTGTGGCTCTTGATGATACATTGAGGTCTTAACACACAAAACAATCGGTCTGTGCAAGAAACTGAACAGTATTTATATCATTATTTACCTTTGATCCACCACAATGTCCAACTGTCCTGAGCGCGTTCACAAATCTTCGTTTGTGTTCTACTGAAGAAACAAAGGCACCTACATCTTGAGTGCCCTGGCAGTAAGCAAATAAACATCACATTTTCATTTTTGGGTGAACTATCCCTTTAAAAACAAAGGTTCCAAAGGGTGTTTTTGCAGTGATGCCATAGAAGAACCATTTTTGGTTCCCCAAAGACCCTTTCAGTGAACAATTCCTAAAAGAACCATTTTGGCGAACATTTTAAAAATCTAAAGAACCTTTTTTGACTGTAAAAAAACATTTGAAAAGTTTCATGAATGTTCAAGGTTCTTCATAGAACCGTTGATGCCAATAAAGAGCCTTTATTTTTAAGTCTGTAGACAGCAACACAACTACCACGTTCAAGGCCCGGAAATGTAGTAAGGACATTATTAAAACAGTCCATGTGACATCAGTGGTTCAACTGTAATTTTATGAAGCTAAAAGAAAAATTTTTGGTGTGCAAAGAAACAAAAATAACAACTTTATTCAACAATTTCTTCTTTTCCATGTCAGTCTTCGACGTGCGTTCACCTGTAGAACGTCAATCTCTCTTAGTTCAGTTTTTGTATATTCTGGTTCAAATAAGTAATGCTGGGAAAAAAATGCAAGTCATCCTCTCTGTTGAAATCTTCATACATTTTTACAAGGACTGTTTCATGTACAGCATGCATCGTCTTCCACTTGAACCTGCGTCAAAGATTGAAAGGGAAGAGAAAAAAATTTGCAATTCTTTAATGTGCAAAAATGTGCTTTCTTTGCACACAAAAATTCTTGTAGCATCATAAGATTAAGGTTAAAACACTGATGTCACATGGACTATTTTAACAATGTCCTTACTACCTTTCTGGGCCTTGAATGTGTCAGTTGTGTTGCTGTCTATCTATGGCGTTTAAATAGAGTCAAAAGTTGCCCGCACGAAAACCACGAGCACGTGAATGAAGCGCGCAAAACAGACCCACGAGAGGAAAATAACAATGCGAGAGCGCATCTGTGCACCCGCGAGCGCACATTTGTACATCGCAAGCGCGCAGAACAGTATTTAGGAGCGGAAATGAATACTGGCGCAAGCCCCTGCTGCCTAGCGCGCACAACTGCACATGAGCACTCGCGCGACTACTCAACACGCGCTCGCTCCTCGAGTTGACTTTTGACACTTTGAGGGCGGGGCAATGACTTTTGTCTTCCCACCTGTGATTGGTCATTTGTAAAACCCAAAGCGCCCTTTCCCGGCCTGCAACAAGAGACAGTGAGGATTGTTCTCATCCTTAACTATACTCACACTGATCTGCTTTTCTAAAAGATTGACAATTACATCATTTTGCACATTGATCATATAATGCATGGTATTAAAGCAGCAATGTTATCACCATTTAATATAAAAGTAGTAGGGTAAGTGTAAACCTACATTTAAGTGTAAATGTGTAAGTGTAAACCTATATGTGCTTTTCGGAGATATTGGCATAAGGTAAACAATAGGTTAACATGTTTACCTCTCAATTAATATATACTGTAGTAATGGCTAGATGACATGCATTTTATAATCTAAAATTAAGATATTAAATGAATAATGTTAAAAGTCTCATGGGTAGACTTGGTACATATTTTGCTCATTTTATAACTGATTTAAAAATATAAAAATTGAGTTGCCTAAATAATCTATATACTGTATTATATTATTATTAACTGAGGAGTAACCATTTAAAAAGTAATTTTACTCTGAAATATATCTGATTTGTAACATTTCTTTCCTAAAGTGGTAATGGCTTACATTTTTAGAAATGTGTTGCTTTGGTGTGTTTGAAAAAGGTTCTGCAGATTCTACAAACCACACTAGACAAGAAGTTGGATTGAATGCAATATATAGATTATTTAGGCAACTCAATTTTTATATTTTTAAATCAGTTATAAAATGTGCATGTACCAAGTCTACCCATGAGACTTTTAACATTATTCATGTAATATCTTAATTTTAGATTATAAAATGCATGTCATCTAGCCATTACACAGATGCGCTCTCGTGTTGTTATTTTCCTCTCGTGGGTCTGTTTTGCGCGCTTCATTCGCGTGCTCGTAGTTTTCGTGCGCGCAACTTTTGACTCTATTTAAACGCCATATATATTGCAGGGTCAAAAAGCTCTTGAGTTCACCAAAAATATCTTCATTTGTGTTTTGAAAATGAATAAAGGTCTTATAGGTTTGGAACCACATTAGAGTGAGTAATTAATGACAGAATTTTAATTCTGGGTGAACTATATCTTTAAGGGCCTTTGTCTAACAATTCCTATAGATCTCATTTGTAAAGCATATTTCGTATATTTTTTGTTGTTTTCCCTAAGTATAAGTATTTTAGCAAGATCTTTGTGCGGAATTGATTTGATTTTGGTGCACATTTATGTTCAAACTAATTCACGTAAATTGAGTATGAGAGAGGAGATTAGGACTCTTTTCATCTCTGTGCTTCCACATTCCTCTCTGGATCAGGGCCGAAGGAAAATTAAATTGGTCTCAAGTTGGTCTCTCTTCCACAATAGGCAGGACCTCCGGCATCACAAGACCTCCTAATGGTTAAGCCTGGCAGGCGGTCTAAGAACCATGAAGACAGGAATGCATTAGAGCTCATGTTTATAAAGAAATACCTCTAACATTTCTTATCAGCTGAGACTCTGAAAAATAGTCAATATTAGGGCATTATTAATATTCCAAATTTTCAGAGGCCCCCATTTATGTAACCTTCCCGTGTTTAGAGCAGCAATATGCTTAATGATGTCTCTTTTCTCCTGCAGGATATCTCCAGATGGAGTAGATATTGTACTGGACTGTTTGTGTGGAGAGAACACAGGAAAAGGCCTAACTTTGCTCAAGCCCATGGGAACGTACATCCTGTATGGTTGGTACAAACAGATGAAGAGCATTTACATAACGCTGAAATTAATTAAACATTTCAGGGATGGAAAAAAAATGCACACAAAATAAAAAATCTGTCATCATGAACTAGTATGACTTTCTTCCGTGGACCACAAAATGAGATGTTTTGAAGAATGTTCTTACTGCTCTTTTTTCATATGAAAAGCATTCAGTGGCCAGAAACTGTAAAGCTCCAGAATAGACAAAAAGTGCTATAAAATATAAAATATTTTCCCTTGTGAAAATGAAGTACATGACTTGAGTAAGTCATAATTTTGACTTTTTAGCTCATAATTTCTACTTTTTATCTTGTAATTATGAATTAGGTCATAATGTAAACTTTTTTTATCTCATAATTTTGACTTTTGTAATTATGACTCAAGTTAGTCATAATTTCGATTTAGTAAGTCGTAATTGTAACTTTTTATCTAATAATTTTAACTTCAAGTCAATGTTTTGACTTGAGTAAGTCATAATTTTTGACTGTTTAGCTCATGATTTCTATTTTTTTTATCATAATTTCAGCCTTTTATCTTAGAATTATGAATTAAGTCATAATTTTGGCTTTTTATCTCATAATGTTGATTCGAATTTCAAAAGTTGAAATTATGACTTAAGTTAGTCATAATTTCGATTTAGTAAATCATAATTTTGACTTAAGTTTGTCTTACTTTTGAAGGCATACGTTTTTTGTTTTTTTGTCTCCTGTGGCGGTAATGGGCTTCCCTAGAAACTTGTATGTCAAGTATTTAAATAAATTCTTAATTATACATTTGTAATGAAGAAGTTACAACTTAGTACATTTAAAACATATTGGCCTGGTTTCACAGACAGGACTTAGACTAAAACAGGATTAAGCCATTGTTCAATTAGGACATTTAGTTCATTTTTATAAAAGTGCCTTAGAAAAAACATTACTGTGTTCATCTTAAGCCAAAACAAAGGCACTGATATATTTAGAGTTTCTTTCAGTTAAAACAGCTCAGATTTACATTTTAGTCTGGGACTAGGCTTAAGCCTCATGTGTGAATCTGACGGATTGACTTTAAATGTAATAATGAGTAATATACTTTAAACATGACATTATTACAATTTTATATATTATAAATTTATATATTATATTTATAAATATAATATATATATATATTATATTTATATTTATATTTCATTATATAAACTGCAAGTATAGTATTCTAAAATATATTTTACAAGTGCACATTCAGTACAAACAAGTGCAGCTTTTCACAATGTTTAATTTGCTTAATGCACTATATTTCACTTCTTCTGAAACTATAGATTGTTTGATAAACAAAATTCACATTATTCACACATTATTCAGTCATTTGCATTCTGCATTAAACTGTGATGACCAATGATAACAGAACTTTCATTTTTTTGTAACTATTGCATCAGGCAATGGTCATGGATTGTAGAGAAAGACAAAAAATGTAGCAAGATGTCATTCCCTATGTGTAGGACATATCCAAAAGGTTAATTTGTGACCTCTTGACCCTCATTTAAAAAACAGTCACTAGACACACAAGGTGTCACATTCTAGGTGGCTAACAGCAAATTGAGGTTAATCACATAATTCACGTAAGAGATAATGCCCGCAACTTTAATTACTTCAATTCCCTTAGCTTTCTGGTCCATTAGGAATATTTAATTAGGAAGGACACCACAGAGCAGAGATAATGTACAATTTTGGTTTAAGAACACATTACTCCCAAATGAATGAATCAGACATCATAATTCTGGATGGAGCTTATTAATAAGAGAGCCATTTGGCATTTCTGTAATAGTGCCATGTTTTATTGCTTCATATGCCAAGATTGTACTTTGTATCTTTTAACATTTCATGCCCATTAAAAATGAAATGTGTCATTTCTGAGCCACTTGCATCTGCAGAATTGATGATTGTTTTTAAATATGTTTTCTGATCACTCCCCATCTGCCAATGGTCAGTTAAAGCTTGAACCAATAATGTTGTATTGAGTTTGTTGGAATGCTTAAACAAACAGTGCAATGATTGAAAGCTTCACAGAGATGTGAAATTTTATGTAAGTAGTCTGTTATACTGTTATAAAGATCTCATTCATTTACAATACAAGCAATCAGAATTTCATCTTACTTTTTTGGCCATAAAAATACAACAACTGCACCAACTTGCTCAGTTTGGGCCTCTGAATATAATTGAAGTGTTTTTCTTTTTTTGAGAATGAGCCCCATATATTGTACTATATGATCTATAAAAGCCTGATGTATCAAATGCGATACTCAACAAAAAGCATGTATGCAAACTTTTTTATATCACCTTCAAAAATATATACAGTACTAAAATGTATCTTTGTGGACATATTTCCAGGTTCATCAAACATGGTGACAGGAGAGACAAAAAGTTTCTTCAGTTTTGCTAAATCTGTGAGTGGACTTAAGTTGAGTGTTGTTCATTTCATGTTATAAAGTTTTGGTTGTCAGTTATCATTGCTAAAAAGATTTGTTCTCTTTCTCTCAGTGGTGGCAGGTTGAGAAGGTGAACCCTATTAAACTCTATGAGGAGAACAAAGTCATAGCTGGATTCTCGCTCCTGAACCTCCTCTTCAAGCAGGGAGGATGCAACCAAGTCAAGACAGTAGTGCAAAAACTTCTTTCACTTTACGACCAAAAGAAGATAAAGCCTGTTGTTGATTCCTTGTGGGCGCTTGAAGAGGTAAGAGAATTTATTTTACTTTTAGAACTGAAAATCACATTGTTACTCATTTCACATGCAAAGAAGTAACCCAATCATAACAGAGCATATTTGTACAGAAGCCTTAAAGGTGCAGTAGTGGATACAAAAATGGCTAATTTCTATAGTTCAGAGAGTAAAAACTGGTCATGTAAAACGAAAAGAAAATGAAAAGGTAAAAAACATAAGTATATGAGCAATATCACACGAGTAGACGTGAGATATGGCTGTATATCGGCACAGCTGTGATTCAGCTGTAGGTAATCTCATGTCTGCTTGTGTGATATTGCGTTTATACAACAATTCGACTGCGCAAATGTGTAAATACGTAAGAAACAACAACGGATTGTCTTTAAAACCCTCTTTTGTGCAAAACTACTTCCTTCTGCCACTGATTCACAGTTTAACAGTTGAGCCCAAGCCTACATTACTAATTAAAAACTTTAGAACTAGTAATGAAGGAACGATGAGTTGCTTCATTAAAAACGTTTTGTATTGCTGTATTAAAAGCTCACTGTATTATGTAGAGTGTTATGTGAGAGAGATGGACTGGGCGAGTGTGATTACCTGCATCTCATACATCATTCATTCTCCAGCTCAATCTCATATGTGACCCTGGACCACAAAACCAGTCGTAAGTGTAAATTTGTCGAAATTGAGATTCTTACGTCATCTGAAAGCCCAGTAAATAAGCTTTCCATTGATATATTGTTTGTTAAAATAGGACAATGTTTGTCTGAGATAAAACTATTTGAAAACCTGGAATCTGAAGGTGCAAAAAAATCTAAATATTGAGAAAATCGCCTTAAAAGTTGTCCAAATGAAGTTCTTAGCAATGCATATTACTAATCAAAAATCAAGTTTTTATATATTTATGGTAGAAAATGCACAAAATATCTTCATGGAACGTGATCTTTACTTAATATGCTAATGATTTTTGGCATAAAAGAAAAATCAATAATTTTGACCCATACAATGTATTTTTGGCTATTGCTACAAATATACCCGTGCTACTTAAGACTGGTTTTGTGGTCCAGGGCCACATATTCACAAATAGTTTGAATGTCCACTGAGGAAAGCGTCATCTTTGTCGTAGCATTAATATATTTTAATCTGTATAGGTTATTTGTAAAGACAGTGCTGCTCAGTGCATTTGTTAGCTGCAACAAGCTGTTGTTGAAAGCAAAAATAACTTCCGTTTATAGCAGCATTTATTTTTTCAAGATTAAATTCTTTACTACTGACTCGAAAAAACAGTCTCTTGTCATCATCTAACTAAAATCACAATCACGAACATGCACCATTTCTCAATAGTAAACACAATTATTAAATACTATTATTTATATAAAATATTATTTATTGATTAATAATGTTTAATAAACAACAACAACAACAGCCATAAAAAGTTGCTAGGCAGTTCAGTCAAAAGTACACAGGCAGTGCTCTGATATACAACATTTAATTTACATAAACATGAGATTTTGCCTAACTTTTTACTCTGGAACAAATAATAGATTAATGAGACCAAAGACTGCACGTTAGATTCACCCACATATATATATATATATATATATATATATATATATATATATAATATGTTCATGAGCGCTGAATGGCTGCTGAGCTCACATGTTTGAAAACTTGATGCAAATTGTCAAATAGACATTATATTTATTAACAAAGTGCATATTTGAACTATAAACAAGTACATTCTCACCTGAAAAACTCTTAAAAATACATTCAGTGACACAAAAACAGTAATACTTTTAAAATTATAGTGGATTTGGCCGTCCGCTATGACACTCGCTGTAAGAAGTACCACAAGCAGAGTGTTACGATTACAAATGGTGAAACGGCTGTTCTGATATCGCTCTAATATCGCACTCATATTAGCCAATCAGATTCAAGGACCAGAAAGAACTGTTGTACAAATACATGGTGGGATCTCTATGAAATCTAAAAATATGTCAACATATGTCACCTTAAAGTAAGTCTAAATTACCATTCACAACCCATTTTACATTTTTATGTGATATATTTCATATTGAAATGGTCAGTTTTTTTTTATCAGTGTTGACTTTAATTTCAATCGGTTCAACACAGTGACTCATTTTATATTTAGAGTTTGAATCACTTTCTTTGTGCTTTGCTTGTTGATGTGATTTCACTTTAGATTTCTTTCATCAGTCAAGCAATAAATTTACCTCCTCTAAATCCCTGAAAATCGAATTCCCTGAAGTCCTTTGAAAGCTTGGCTTTTAAGGTTTCTAAAAGTAAAATGCATGCCAACCTCCTTTCCTGCATATAATCAGCTGAGGTCCAGGCCATCAGATGACAGGTGGGCAGTCCAGCCCTGGTGCATCTTTTTGCTTTGATTACGGCTGGTTTATGTCGTTCTGTTCTTCCTACACAGCCAGACAGCCCTCCCTCTGTGAAACCCAGCAGAGCAGCACAGTCTGTGGCCAAACCTGCCTGTGTTTTACTGAGCTCTGTGTGATACGCTTCATTCACATTGTTAAAGTCTCTTAGAATTAATTGATCTAGTTAGCATGTGGAGTGATTATTGCATTATAAATATTAAAGATGGTGGGTAACTGTGTGATTTCCTCTGTGGTGTGGTGGCACATTTTGATTCTCAGATTATGCAGCTCTCATTTATTTTTACTTAGATACTATACTATACCATATTATACTAACGTTTTAGTATAAGGAACACGCATGTGTGCCATAAATAACTGTACCAGTGTTGGCATTTCCATTGTCATTTATTTTGGCCATGCTAATGCCATAGCTTTTATTCATTCCTCCCATGTTTCCTTTTCCATTAAATATAAAAAGTGACAGTAAAGACTTCAAAATTGTTACAAAACATTTAAAATTTTCAACAACAAAACATTTCAAAGAAATCCTAAGAAACCTGATAATGTATCATGGTTTGCACAAATTTTAGCTGCCGCAATTGTTTTCTTGATAATATTAAGAGATGTTTCTTGAGCACCAAATCAGCATATTAAAATGATCTCCAAAGGATCATGTGACACTGAAGACTGGAGTAAAATATCAGCTTTGCCTTCACAGGAATAATTTTTTAAAAATATATTCAAATAGAAAACAGTAACATTTTACAATACTACTGTTATTGTATTTTTATCAAATAAATGCAGATTTGGTGAGAATAAGAGATTTCTTTCAAAAACATTAAACATATTTAACCAACCCTAAACATTTGATTGATAGTGTGTATCAAATCAAAATAAAAAAACAGACATCTCTCCATAAACAAATCCAATGTCCCAAATAAAGAGAAAAATCTGAGTTCGCTTATTCTGTTTGCTTGTTTTTCTTGCAAAATCTGGCAACGCTGAACTCTACCATTAATTGACCACTTATGAGTAAGATTAGCTGAAGATATCAAATTTAGCCTAAAAAGCAGTGTTACAATCATCCCTGTGAAAAAAAATAAACTATATTTAGTAAACCAGTGAATCTTACAGCTCATATCAATATAATATCACTGCTTTAATGTTCAGCCTATTAGTATTATTGAATCATTTTCTACTTTATACAGTGAGGGAAAAAATATTTAATCCCCTGCTGATTTTGTACGTTTGCCCACTGACAAAGAAATAATCGGCCTATAATTTCAATGGGAGGTTTATTTGAACAGTGAGAGACAGAATAACAACAAAGAAATGCATTTCAAAAACATTTATAAACTGATTTACATTTTAATGAGTGAAATAAGTATTTGACATTTTGGAAAACATGATTTAGTACTTGGTAGCAAAACCTTTGTTGGCAATCACAGAGGTCAGACATTTCTTGTAGTTGTCCACCAGGTTTGCACACATCTCAGGAGGGATTTTGTCCCACTCCTCTTTTCAGATCTTCTCCAAGTCATTAAGGTTTTGAGGCTGACGTTTGGCAACTCAAACCTTCAGTTCTTTTCTATGGGATTAAGGTCTGGAGACTGGCTAGGCCACTCTAGAACCTTAATGTACCCATCTATGCCCAGTTTTCAATGTCCTGGCTGAGGTTACAACCCAAGATTTGATGGTACATGGCCCCGTCCATCATCCCTTTGATGTGGTGCAGTTGTCCTGTCCCCTTAGCAGAAAAACACCCACAAAGCATAATGTTTCCACCTCCATGTTTGATGGTGGGGATGGTGTTCTTGGGGTCATAGGCAGCATTTCTCCTCCTCCAAACACGGCGAGTTGAGTTGATGCCAAAAGGCTCGATTTTAGTCTCATTTGACCACAACACTTTCACCCAGTTCTCCTCTGAATCATACGGATGTTCATTGGCAAACTTCAGACGGGCCTGTACATGTGCTTTCTTAAACACGGGGGACCTTGCGGGCGCTGCAGGATTTCAGTCCTTCACGGCATAGTGTGTTACCAATTGTTTTCTTGGTCCTAGCTGCCTTGTGATCATTGACAAGATCCCTTCTGTGTAGTTCTGGGCTAATTCCTCACTGTTCTCATGATCATTGAAACTCTATGAGGTGAGATCTTACATGTAGCCCCAGACTGAGGGAGATTGACAGTTATTTTGTGTTTCTTCCATTTGCTAATAATTGCACCAACTGTTGTTAACTTCTCGACAAGCTGCTTGGCGATGGTCTTGTAGCCCATTTTAGCCTTGTGTAGGTCTACGATCTTGTCCCTGACATCCTTGGACAGCTCTTTGATCTTGGCCATGGTGGAGAGTTTGGAAACTGATTGATTGATTGCTTCTGTGGACAGGTCTTTTATACAGGTAACAAGCTGAGATTAGGAGCACTCCCTTTAATAGAGTGTTCCTAATCTCAGCTCATTACCTGTATAACAGACACCTGAGAGCCAGAAATATTGCTCACTGATAGGTGATCAACTACTTATTTCAACTTTTTAAATGCATTTTCTGGATTTTTTTCTGTCTCTCACTGTTCAAATCAACCTACCATTAAAATTATAGACTCATAATTTCTTTGTCAGTTGGCAAACATACAAAATCAGCAGGGGATCAAATATTTTTTTTCCTCACTGTATGTTTCTAAACAGTCTGAGATCTAAATTGCAGATTATTTGATATAATTTAACCTAATAATTTAATTATTTAACCTTTTTATATAGTTTATCTTTATTAATATTAAATAAATATATTGATCAACTGATTAGTCTTTAAATAAACAATTTAATGAATTTAATTGTTTCTTATTTAAAAAAAATAAATATTTTAATTCAGGGATTCCAATATAATCCTCACAGTTTTATCATATGAAATCTTGAATTGTAGCTGCCAGCAACAGTATTAACAGGGTCTAAAATTAACACTCGGCAAAGTGCCAGCTGAAAGAAAAAATTGATTTTGGTGAGTAAATCAAATCAAGTCAGTCACCACAGAGGATTAAAGTCTCCCTTGCTTTGAAATGAGCTTAATTCAGTCATATTGCTTTTATCAAATAAAAAAGCAAAGAAAAGACTTGAGTTTTAGTAATTAAATTTACTGAATACACTAGTACATTTATAACACTATACTTTGTAATATGTCACCTTTTTATCAACAAGTAAAAATCTTGTTAACGCTAATGCGAGGGTGTTTCTAATGTCGTGTCTAAATATGACATTGTTCTCTTTTCTGACTGCTCTCTCTCTCTCAATTTTTTTTCTTTGATTGAAAGTCACGATAACACTATTGAGGAGTTTTTCTTTTGTTGTTTGAGCAAATGGGAGTGCAAAAAAATCTATTTATGGTATTCTCCCATTCACTGTTCTCAGATTTTACCCAACTATAAGGACTTCCACTCTGAGAAACGTGGAAATGTGAGAAAGGGCCATTGTAATCCAGTGAGATTTTACTTTACACAAGGAATCTGACAACAACCAGTGTTCCTCACAGAGGTCTAATCTCACCATCATCCAGTCTGTGAATGACATGAAGAAACAAAAAAAACTCCAAGATGCTTCAAGAAACCACCTGAAAAGCTACAGTACTGTTAAAAGTTGTAGACAATGTTGTAAAATGAGGATGTTGTCAAAAATAGATTTTCTTTATCAATTAACTTCTATTAACTAAATTAAATCAACAATTGGTGTGACCATCCTTTGTTTCCAAAGCAGCTTTTGCCCTATAGGTGCATTTGTGCATAGTTTTTCAGGTAGCTTTGCAGGTAGGTTTCTTGAAGCATCTTGGAGACGTTGCCACAGTTCTTCTGGATTCAGAAGTTCATTCCAGACTGACTGGGTGATGATGAAATCAGATCTCTGTTTTGAGCACTGGCTGTTGCCAGACTCCTTGTGCAAACAAAATTCTCACTGGATTATTACAAGTAATGGCCAAATTAATGTTTGGAAGTACAAACTGATATTTCCTACTGACACACTACAGCAAAAAATTGACTTAAAACCATTTTTAGCTGGTGAGAATACTAGTGTTCTAATAATTTTGGCCACCATTGCACAATACGTATAAATGCTTGTTTATAGCACTATTCTATAAAATCGATAGCATTGACACTTGCCGTTAAATTGCACTGTGAAATTGTATTTTTTTTCTTGTCTATGGCTGAATTCCAGCCATGATCATATCCTGAACAACAATACTCTTCCTCATGTGAAATTTTGTTATGCTAGGCTGAACTCATATAATCCAGTAAGCTTTAATAGCTGTCGTCTGCATGACTCTTCATACTGTGATTCACTTTCTCACACAATGCTTTCACACATTTCCTCCAGTGTTTTCCTGCAGCTGGTTGAGTGCAGTGTTTATATCACACTGATTGATTGCATCAACTGAGAGCATGTGTCAGGCTCTTGAATTTGTGGATATTACTGCATTTGTTGTCTTTTTGTGTGTATAATCAAATTCAGTTTTTGTGTTTTCCTACCTGGTTTTTGGGGGAAAATTGCTGGCTGTCAGCACAAGAATGTGTCATTGACAGATGTGTCTGTGCTGTGCTGGAGGCAGCATCACGACTGCTCAGAAAATATTATTTTATAAGAGATGACTACAGGCTTTATTAGTTTTTAGTCTTTTTAGTATTACATGAGAACATGTCTTTCTAGAAAATATGTGAAGTAAATTTTCCTTACACAGAAACATGTAATACAACAAGCTTAAGTCCAAACTATAGGCCTACCCAAAAAACAGTCAAGCACCATTTGAAATCAAAACGTATAATTCGATTAAACAGAATGTCTTTTTTTGGACAAAGAAATCGAGTTAATTGAAATTCAAATAAATGCATAATTGTAATTAACTAAGAAAGGACAGTTCAAATTCTAACTCACGGATTGAA
Organism: Garra rufa; assembly: GCF_049309525.1. Taxonomy (NCBI): domain Eukaryota; kingdom Metazoa; phylum Chordata; class Actinopteri; order Cypriniformes; family Cyprinidae; genus Garra; species Garra rufa. The sequence continues at coordinate 10,297,464 of NC_133363.1, read as the reverse complement.
AAAGAGACAACACTTAAATTCTGAATAATGACTATAGTAATTATGATAATATATATATATATTAGGGGTGGGCATAGATTAATTTTTTTAATCTAGATTAATCTAGATTAAATCTTGGAATTAATCTAGATTAATCTAGATTAAAATGGCTAATTTGAATTCTGCTGAAGGCATTCAGAATATGTGTGCTACCCAAATAATGACTAAACATGTTACACCGTACTTTTATTTTGACAGGTTGCCGTGAAGTTTCTTTGTATACAGTATGACATGATGCGAGTTTTCTCAAATGAAACGGTATAAGTGACACTCACAGCAGTTTTGGAGAATGAGTTTATCTGTTCATGCGAGATGCAAATGCCAAAAATTACCGGGAGCGTCACGTGTGTTTCAGTATGCGTGTAGTAAAAGCGCGTCTCCACCATTCATGGTATGAATTTCATACATACAGCTAGGCAAACGGAACATACCGGATTCATATTAAAACGGTCTTTTTGCATTTCAGTTTTCACAGACATTAGTCCATATCGCGATTTGAATTAAGTGACAGACCATATTTGATTTATGAATCCAAAAAACGAAGAATTTACGTGGCATTTCGCGCTATAGTAGATTCGGTTTTTATGAATGGAGGACGACGTGATCCCGTCTGTGTTTTGGCGGAGGAGACATAAACGCGAGACCATATTCTATAGTCTTTGGTATACATCCGCGTTAAACTATCAAGGTGAAAGTCATCATAGCTTGCGTAGTTTAGACCCAGCTCCCAACCCAATTTTGAGAATAGATTAACGGCGATATTTTTTTTATCGCCCGATAAAAGTCTCACGTTAACGCAGCACGTTAACGCCGATAACGGCCCACCACTAATATATATATATATATAATATTATTAGGACTCCTTTTGGGCTCTTGCCTTGTCATGGTTCAATTGAATAAAGAATTTCATTACAGCACACATCAAATGTGTTAAATTAGTTTGGAGGTTTAAGCTTGTTATGCGACTATGGTGAAATAATTATGTGTTCTTGTAAATGCTAATTCGAAACAATTGAGAGCCCATTATGCATGAACACACCTGTAATTCTGTTTGTCAGCTGTGATCTTTTGGAGAGACTTCAAAGCAGCGTACGGGTAACATTAGCATGTCCAGCTGGTGCAGATGCAGAGAATGTTGCATTTGTTCAAGGCATGCTACTTCATGACATATTTGATAAAATATTGATGCTCACACCATTATACTGTAAGCCTTAAACCTTTTTTATGCATTTTTTTTCAACCTTTTAATGTGACTAAAATGTTTTATTTCTGAACCATCACACTTTAATATTGTGAGTAACCTATCTAGACATCACAGAAGCAAATTGCGTTAATTTGTTCTTCATTATTTTGTGCACATAAATTCAGTTAGTGAACAGGTGAAGATAAAGTGCTAATAAAAGAACAGCTTAAAGTAGGGATGCACCGATCCTTATCGGTCGATAACTTGCGCGTTTTGTCAGTAAAGCCGGTTCTGTAATCAGCGGTAAATGCGGTAAAAGGTGCGTGATTTCACGTTGAGCCATATATACTACACATAGCCGTTGTTTACAGACGAGCTGCGCACTTTCACACTGATAATGAACATTGCTATGCGCAGCTCGTCAGTGAACAACGGCTGTGTGTAGTATATACGGCTCAACGTGAAATCACGCACCTGATGGCATTTACCGCTGATTACAGAACCGGCTTTACTGACAAAACGCGCAAGCTTTATCGACCGATTGGTATCGGTGCATCCCTAGCTTAAAGCATCTAAAAACATTTAACATCCATGAAACCTTTCCACTGCTTTAAAGGTTTCTCAAAGTTGTAAAATGTTCTTTAGAACTGAAATTGTTCTTTACTCTAAAAAAAAAAAAAAGATTATTTTAAAAACCATTCGGTAAAAGGTTCTTTGAGGAACCATAAAAAATCTTCTATGATGTCACTGCAAAAACCTCCTTTTGTAACCTTTTTTTTAAAGTGTATGCTGATTTTAGAGGGATTTTGGGCACATTTGAGACCGACTGGATGATCAGCCAAACTAGCTAAACATTAGGCGCCAGATTTACTAAACAGGAAATTAGCGTTAGAGTGCAATTTAATAAAAGCGCAGATTAGAGAGGGGGAAGTTCTGCATGTGATTTTCTGACAATGCACACATTAAAGAACACAGACGCAGCCAGATCATTTCCATAATGACCAGCTCAATCTACCAAGAGCAGTGCAAATTACTGCCTGCTTTAAAGGTCCCATATTGTCAAAATCGAAATTTCCTGGCTTTTTTCATGATAACTGAGGTCTAGGGGCTATGTAACTACCATATGAGTTTCAAAACAGTCAATCCACAGTAAACTGCACACAGCCTGCTTAAAGTAGCTGTTCATTTTCACAAGCCGCTGTGACTTCCGTACAGATGTGACGTCCGATCTACTCAGTCACCGCCTTTAGTCACCACCTCGAGCACCAACCACTGTCCCACCCTCCTTTTGTCAAACCCAGACAATATCGTGTCCATAACATTGCTAAGCAACAACAACACGGAAACAAGTCGAGAAAACCCTGTTCAGAACAACGTGAACATAAGAGACCAGAGGCACGTCAACTTCAGCCTCTTTCACACAGTGATTCCGGTAAATACACGGATAATGTTTCCCATGATTTGTTCCGGAGTTGTTTAATTTGGTTCATTCACAGTTGTTTTCCGGAATCTGTGCGTGCTTTACACACAATCCATAAAGACATGTGACGTTTGGATGTGAGATGTAATGCGACGCGTACATTTCACTAAACTGAAACTAACCTGAACAATCTGTGCTTCAGCGCTGATAGTGAGGAGCTCCATGATCGCTTTGCACGTATTTTTTTGTCGTGAAGAGTCGCATGATAACGTGCATCATCACAACACTGCCTTTATGGTTCTGGCTTTTGTTCACACAGCGCTCATTCACGTAATTTTCCAGAATCAGCACGCATTGTGAAAGGGGCTTTACTAAAGCAACAGTTATGTAGCTTACTGCATTCGGTGTTTGAAAAAGAAAAAACATTAATGATCATTCTGAAATATCCTGTTGAGTATCAGCAGGCTAGGCTCTCTCTATGGCTCTGGGCTTGGCTAAAGCATACATGACCGTAGTCACCTGTGGTTGGCCTGGTTGTGCGTCACTCAGAAAACAACAGGCCAATCAGAAGAGAGGCTCATGAATATTAATTAGATGGGCCAAAATCGACCTGTTTTTGACAGAGCTCCTAAAAAGGAGCTGTAAAAATATATTGAGATGGATTTTGGCACTTATACCGCAAATATATATTCTTAAGGACATCAACAACTAAAATAAACCTCCAGAAATGTGTACAATATGGGACCTTTAAGACATGCTTTTCACAGAAATACCAGTAATTTGATGAGCGCAAATTAGTAAATTGCGTTGCGTGATTCATTTTTAATACTCTCCTCCCATAAATTTGGTGTCTAAAAGGGAAACACCTACAAATGCATATTCAATGTCAGGCACAAAATTAACGCTAATTCTTCACTGTGCGCCTTTAGTAAATGCTGACAGTACTATTTTAACACAAAAAGACAGTTTGCACAGGCGCAAGCTGTTAGTAAATTTGGCCTTGGGTTAGTCATGCTGGGAAACCAGCTGAACACTTGCTAACTTAAAGAAAAGAAAATTTGCTGAAAATGTACTCAAGCTCAAACCATCTATGATGCAGATCAGATTGTTTCTTTATCAGAACAAATTTGGAGAAATTTAGCATTATATCACTTGTATTATATCACAGTGTTTGATCTGGCATATTTTTCTCCTGATTTAGACGAGATGAATTTTTCACTGGAGAAAGCACAACCCAGGCTCATTGGAAATATGTGCTCGTGGTGACATTTCTGCAACACAGATATTACGTACTTTGCATGTTTCAAAGTGAAATGTCTAGTTGCCCACTGACAAAGAAATGATCGAACAACTATAATTTTAATGGTATGTTTATTTGAAAAGGCTGAAACAGAATAACAACAAAAACATTCAGAAAAACGCATTTCAAAAAAGTTATAAATTGATTTGCATTTTAATGAGTGAAATAAGTATTTGATCCTCTATCAATCATAAATCAGCCTCTATCAACCACCATGGCCAAGACCAAAGAGCTGTCCAAAGGTTGTCAGGGACAAGGTTGTAGACCTACACAAGGCTGGAATGGGCTACAAGACCATCGCCAAGCAGCTTGGTGAGAATGTGACAACAGTTGGTGCGATTATTCGCAAATGGAAGAAACACAAGATAGCTGTCAATCTCCCTCGGTCTGAGACTTCATGCAAGATCTCACCTTGTGGAGATTCAATGATCATAAGAACAGTGAGGAATCAGCCTTGAACTACACAGGAGGATCTTGTCAATGATCTCAAGGCAGCTGGGACCATAGTCACCAAGAAAACAATTGGTAACACACTACACTGTGAAGGACTGAAATCCTGCAGCGCCTGCAAGGTCCTCCTGCTCAAGAAAGCACATGTACAGGCCCATCTGAAATTTGCCAATGAAAATCTGAATGATTCAGAGGAGAACTGGGTGAAAGTGTTGTGGTCAGATGAGCAATCATGTGACCAAAATCGAGCTCTTTGGCATCAACTCAACTCGCCGTGTTTGGAGGAGGAGAAATGCTGCCTATGACCCCAAGAACACCATCCCCACCATCAAACATGGAGTTGGAAACATTATGCTTTGTGGGTGTTTTTCTGCTAAGGGGACAGGACAACTGCACCACATCAAAGGGATGATGGACGGGGCCATGTACCATCGAATCTTGGGTGAGAACCATTGAAAATGGCCCGTTGATGGGTATTCCAGCATGACAGTGACCCAAAACGCACGGCAAAGGCAACAAAGGAGTGGCTCAAGAAGAAGAACATTAAGGTCCTGGAGTGGCCTAGCCAGTCAAAATCTGTGGAGGGAGCTGAAGGCTCAAATTGCCAAACGTCAGCCTCGAAACCTTAATGACTTGGAGAGGATCTGCAAAGAGGAGTGGGACAAAATCCCTCCTGAGATGTGTGCAAACCTGGTGGCCAACTACAAGAAACGCCTGACCTCTTTGATTGCCAACAAGGGTTTTACCACCAAGTGCTAAGTCCTGTTTTGCTCAGGGGTCAAACACTTATTTCACTCATTAAAATGCAAATCAAGTTATAACTTTTTTTTTAATTATTTTCTGGATTTTTTTTGTTATTCTGTCTTTCACTGGTCAAATAAACTTACCATTAAAATTATAGACTGATCATTTCTTTGTCAGTGGGCAAAGATACTAATTCAACAGGGGTTAAAATAATATTTTCTCTCGCTGTACGTGACATGTTTTATTACGTTGGTACAGGCCTGTATTGCCTCATTGCTTCAGGTACGTATAAAGGCGGTTTAGAATTCAAATCTTTGGTCAGTGTTGCCAAAAGTTAATGCTTTATTGTGTCTGAAATATCCCTTATGCCTAACCTATGCATGTTCACGAGAGAGAGAGAGGCGTTCCAGCAGCACCCACTGCAAATGATCCATTGATTAGCCAAATTTCTCCAAATCGATAAAACTCACCTATGTCTTAGATGGCATGAGGAAGAAAAAATCTTCAGCAAATTTAAATTTTTGGATTGAACTATTCCTTTAAATCAGTTTATGCATTTGAAATCTTTTTTTAATGCAAAGACCATTATGTTGTCATAAATCATTGACTCACTTTGGCTTCCACACTGTCGCCACAGGGTCTTCTCTCTCAACAGTACACTTGCACCAAAATGACAAAAGCCTTTGGGTTTATTGAAAATGTTCACTGTTGAATTATAGCTCTTTGCTCCAGCTTTTACTGCATGTCCTATGCTCTAGGCAGTACAGATGGCCGCTTTAAGGCTCGAGATGGGTGATTGTAGTGCGCATAGATCCTTGTCAGCCAGTGTCAGGTGATTAGATACAATACAAAAGAAACAACATGTGTGGCCCTAATCACAGACCAACACTTCCCACATTGATAATGAGAGAAAGAGAGAAGGATGGAGAAGACAAAACGAATGAAAAGGAGTGGGGAGAATGAAAATGACAGAGGAGGAGGGAAAGAAACGGCTCTGTAATGAGAAAAGGAGAAGAATAGAGCGGCAACACATAAGTGACCTGAGGATGAGCACAGATGGCAAACCATGCTCCTATTTTTTTTATTTATTTTTTTAAGAGGCACCAGTGGGAGTTCATTTCATGCAAGGCAGCAGCTTTGACATTTTTTACATTTGAAATCCATTGTCTGTAAAAATCTGAGGGGGACACGTGTCCTCAGTTTGAATGGACCCGATGCTTGTTCGGCAGACAGTAATGTTGTCAGCGCACAGCAGGAGAGACCAGAATCTCATTATGTGTTTACAGTTCAAGCTGCTGGCTCCCCTTCGGCATGATATGAAGATGGCTTTCCTGATGTGAAATTGAACATTAAAAACGTTCAGAGCTTCTACCTGGCCAATACTCAGTTTTTATTGAGTTTTTCTGACAAATGGTAAAGCCGACAAGGCGCTGATGTTTGTGCCTGTGTTTCATCTGAATTTCATATTTATTTACTAATCAGATCTCTTGAGATAATGATATTGGATAATTTCTCTCTCCATCAAGATTTATACAGTTGAATATATTTACCCCAAAATATTGAGAAAGTTTATTATATTTATAAATATTTATATTTTTTATTATTGTAATACCATTCTATCTAGATTCCATCTATCTATCATGTCCCATTTTTTTTTTACAGATTTGCCATGATTCACCCATGTGATCACACTATTGGAAACATTCTTCACCATCAAGCACCCATTTTTTTCTTTTCTAAGACTTTTTTTGGCTTTTTCAATCATGTCCACATTTTTGTTCACAGTTATCAAGTTTCAAGGCACTTCAATAAAAAAGTCAAATTTCTAAGTATAAAATGAATGAACAGTGCCATAGACTTTATTTTCTTTGATTTGGGGCTGAAATATGACCCATTATGTAATAATACTAATAAAATAAAATAAAATAACAGTGAGATTTACCATGTAATCAGACTAATTGACACATTCTTCCTAATCAATAACTTCAGGCACTTATCTTTCAATTTCCAAGACCTTTTAGCCTTTTTAAATAATGACAACAATTTTTTTTGTATTTACATAGCCATTGCCACAAAGTCACCAAGTTTTGTACCATTTTGATGAAGTAAAAAACAATTATAAAATCAAAATGCACACTTTTTCAGTCCAAAATGAGACTTTAACCTTTTTGAATCATATCCATGATTTTTTGTGCGTTTTTACAGATTACCACAAAAGTCACCAAGTTTCTTACCATTCTGAAGTTGAAATAAAGTAAATAAATATACAGTGTTATGCGAAAGTATTCATACCCCTTCATTTTTTCACGTTTTATGTTGCAGCCTTATGTTAAACTGCTTTAAATAACTTCTTTTTCCACATCAGTCAACACTCAATACACCATAATGACAATGCAAAAAAAAAAAAAACAGGTTTGTAACAACTTTGCAAATTTATTAGAAAAAAACTGAAATGATTCCATTGCGTAAATATTCATACCCTTTTCTGTGACACTTGAAATTTAGCTGAGAAGCATACATATTGCTTGTAGATGTTACTGCACTTCGAGTGAAGTTAACCTGTGGCAAATAAATAAAATCAATAAAAGGTCTAACAGCTTAAAATGCATATCAGAGCAAAGACCAAGCCCTGAAGTCAAAAGAACTGCCTGTAGAGCTCAGAAACAGGACTGCGTCAATGCACAGATCTGGGAAAGATTTCAGAATAAAATTCAACTGCATTTGACGGTTCACAGAAGCATGTAGCCTCCATTATCCATAATGGAAGAAGTTTGGAACAACTAGGACTTTTCCTAGATCTGTCCTCTTGGCCAAACTGAGCAATTGATAGAGAATAACCTTGGAGCTGAAGGTCACTCTAATTGAACTCCATGATCATATATTCAGATAAGAGAAACTTAGAGAAGGACAAACATCAGTGCAACACTCCACCAATCTGGTCCTTATGGCGGTGTGGCCAAACTCAATCCTCTCCTCAGTGAAGACACATGACAACCCAAAGAATTTGCAACAAAGCATCTAAAGAACTTTGATTGTGAGAAACAAGTTTCTTTGGTCTGATAAACCTCAATTCCAAGCATCATGTATGGAGGAAACCAGGCACTGCTTATTACCTGCACAGAAGCATCCCAACAGTAAAGTGTGGTGGTAGCAGCCTCATGCTGTGGGACTGTTTTTCAGAAGCAGGGACTGAGGGACTTGTCAGAGTAAAAAGAAAGCTCAACACAGAAAAATACAGAGATAGCCGTAATGAAAACCTAGTCCAGAGCATTCAGAACCTCAGACTAGGCAGAAGGTTCACCTTCCAACAGGACAATGACCCTGAGCACACAGCAAGAGTGGTTTATTGACAACTCTGTGAATGTCCTTGAGTGGCCCAGACACAGCCTGGGCTTGAACCCAATCAAACATTTCTGGAGAAACCTGAAAATGTCTGCCATCCCCTATCCAAGCTGGCAGAATTTGAGAGGTGAAGAGGTGAGGAGAAGAATGGCAGGTAATTGCCAAATGCAGATGTGCAAAGTTTGTCGCATCATACCCCAAAAGACTGGAAAGCTGGAGAGCTGGAAAGGTGCTTCAGCTAAGTACTGAATATTTATGCAATGTACTCAGTTTTTAAATTTATATAAATTTGCAGAGTTGTCACAGATTTTTTTTTTTTTGCTTTGTCATTATGTTGTATGGAGTGTAGACTGATGTGGAAAAAAATAATATAAAGCAGTTTAACTTAAGGCTGCAACATAACAAAATGTCTTTAAATCTAAAATGATCAAACAGTGCCAGGCTTCATACTGTTCCATTTTTCTTTTGATTTGGGGTTGAAATATGACCCATCATGTTTTTGACAAGTTTGGTCAGATTCACTTATGTAATCACACTAATTGAGACATTCTTCCTAATCACCATTTCAAGCACCTTTTCTTTGGGAACATTTGGCCATAAAGCGCTCCATTCATGCTCATTTGAGCTACTTCAGCGTGTAGTGCTGTCTCATGTCAGTGACCGCAGCAAACCTCATTGGCTGCTTTGCCCAACAATGAATCCGCTCTGTGACATTTTCTTCTCAATCACACCGTACATTGCACTGTTGTCGTGGTAACCAGGGGCCTGCTCTGTGCCGGTGTCTGGTGACCTGGCAATAGAGTGGCTTGGCAGTCACTTCGAGTCAGATGCAATGACGTTTAGATCAGCACTGACCTGAGGCCTCTGGAAAGGGACGGCAGAGCTGTGTCTCGAAGCATGATGCTTGACAGGCATGCTGGACGTTTGCTTAATTGGTCTGTGCCTGTGGGCTTTGGCCAATTAGCTCCTCATTCTGCATGGCTAAGTGAGCATTTACTCAAGAGAGTACAGAATGACGCATAAAACAAGAAAGAAGGACTTAATCATTTGTACACGGTTTAAACAAGAAGAAAAATGATCTGTTTTTTGCATACTGTTAAGTCTAAGCCACCCACACACATAGAAAGCAGCTTGTTGTTAAGCACATTACAGCATCTTCACAGCAGATAAAGGATGTTTTTTCGCTCAAGGCTGCAGCTGGATTCTTGAGTTATTATGAACTTAAGTAGCTTTCACACTTCATGGATCCCTTTTAACCCTTAATTCTTACATGTTACTTATTAATCTTGGGTTTACTGTTAATTTCTAAATCCTGGGTTAACCAGCTGGATTAGTCTGTATAAAACTCTGAGAAAACATAAGGTCTGTTATTAAAAAACAATTTACACTTGTAAAGCCTGACATGTGAACAGCATTTTTAATAAAACAGTTTATTGAACCTTGACAAAATAAAATATAAATACATAAATACAATAATGTAGCTGCAAGAATAGCAACTAAGGGGCCAGGCACAACAGAGGTAAAATGAAGAGTTAAGGAGCTTCTTTAATTACTCAGTAAAGACCATGATTCTCCAATCCTGCTCCTGGAGAGTTGCCTTCCTGCAGACTTAAAGGATAACTATTGCCAAAAGGCAAACTGGGCTGTTTTTTTATACTGTAAACAAGACAAACTTATATCTAAAAGCATAATTACGACAAACAAGCTGTTTTTGAGATTGACCGCGATTTCATTTTGTGGTCAATGGCCGGTGAATGGGAGTACTAGGGGCATAACTTTGAGCGCATCAAAATCGATATTTTTACAACACTAAGAAGGCTCAACACACCATGAAACTTTGCTCGAAGTATCGCCTGGGTCTCTACACATGAACTCGAGCATTGAGAACATTGTGTACACAGAGTTTACTAAAAAGAAAGGTTTTAAATAACTCACTTACACTGTTTGAGTTTCCGCTCGCAGCCATCTTGCCAGTCAAGAAGTGTCGATCTCCGAATGCGAATGAATGGACTCCATAGGACGAAATATTAGGCTTATATGATGCTCTTTTTACAACTAGAAGGTTAATATTGTTTTTCACTTGCGACAAAACAACGAATTAGCCGTGCATTTATATGGAAATATGCTTTAGGAGCTATCCATCTTTACTCTCCTCGCATTCAGAGATTGACACTTCTTGACTGGCAAGACCGTCCATTGACCACAAAACGAAATCACGGTCAATCTCAAAAACGGCTCGTTTGTCGCAATTATGCTTTTAGATATAAGTTTGTCTCGTTTAAAGTAAAAAAAAAAAACAGCCCAGATTGCATTTTGGCAATAGTTATCCTTTAAGTTCCAACCCTGCTTTAACACACCTGTCTGTAATTAAGTAGCCAGCCCAGGTGGTCCAGGTGTGTTAGATTAGGGTTGAAGCTGTTCTCTGCAGTATGGTATCTTTCCAGGATCAGGGTTGGAGACCCCTGTTAAAGCCATTTGTTGATGCATCATTTTACTACAAACTCATAATGGCCAATGCACAAAAAGGCCAACATAGGAAAATTAGATTAACTGTTCCGATCTAACAAGACCAGTCTTATGATTTTTGGCCAAACTGGTCAGAAGTTATAAGCAGAAATGTTATAACATAGATCAAGTTTGGTCAGAATCCGCTAAAGCAGTGTTTCCCAAACTTTTTTTCTGGGGACCCACATTTTAAAGTCGATAAATCCTTGTGACCCAATAAACATTAAAGGTTGTATCAGCGATCAGCGTCAGGGGTTTGGTGTTGTGGACTTTCGCTCCGCCTCCCTCACATCCCAGCACCAGTAGGAAAGTCCACAACACCAAACCCCTGATGCTGATTGGTTGGAACACTGTTTGTTTATGTGTGGAAAGGTTGGTAGTGCCGATTGTTTTTTTGGCATATCTCGGACCCTAGGCTGACCAGAGAGACGCGGTTTTTTCACAGACAATTTATGGGGCAGGCAGCGAGCGGATTGTGATGAAAGGTCAGCTGAAATTGACACTTTATGTTTCAGGCTAGAAATCGCTGATACAACCTTTAAGCCCATATAGTTCATATATCACGAAGAGAATTTATGCATTAACAAAATATGTGTGACCATTTTTAAGGTCATGCTTCCACTTAACTATTTAAAAGAGATACAGATATTTGACAAAGCACATTTTTTTTATTTAAGTAAAATGCAGATTTGCAGAAAATGCTGTTTACCACAAACACAATATTTATCCGTTATTTTGATTTCAAATCCACAAGTGCTTTTTCAGCATTGTGATCCTCTTTTATCACAGTACACTATTACAGTAACAGACATTTTCACGTTTAAACTCAATGAAAAACAACATATTATTCAATGCACTTGACTTCTAGATTTGTATATTAAGTTGCTCAAGCAAGTTGCAACACATTTAAACACAACATAGGGAGGCTATAGCTTCCTTTTCTAATTGAAATTGGGCTATCAAAAAATATTTTAATTAAAACTTACCACAGACAGAAACAGTCGGCTCTCATGCTTTTCTTTCGCATTAAATCTTTATTAAAAACAATGCTTTAAAGAACTTTTCTGCCTGGACAAGTGCACGTATTATGTTGCCTTTTTCTTTAAAACTGCACTTTTCCTTATTTTAAACCTAGCCAAAAAGCCACGTGTTGACTGTGAAAAAGTGGACTTCATTTATATGCATTTATGGGACATTTTCGTGTCAATCCACGTTCATTTTTACAGCGAACAATGCGCTGTCACTTTAATTCAGCGCTTGCAGCACAGCAAAAAATAGACTCTGCCGAAATGATCGCTGCTCTGCTGCAAACGCACTGCTTCTGGGACGCACTGCTGGACTGCAACCGCGTGTAGTGTGAACGCTCCAATCCGTTAACATGGGTGCGGGAAAAAATACGCAACGCATATGCACTGCAGACGGAGTATGAAACAGGCGATGCAGAGCGCAGCTAAAGAACAACAACAACAAAAAAAGAAAGCAGAAGAAGAAAACAACGAGCTCCCTCGTGCGGCTAATAGGTGAACTACACATATAAATTTTAATCAAGAGTATATAGCGTACTGAAAAATAGTGCTCGACTTGGCGACCCATACAATATTTCCCGCGACCCACTTGTGGGTCGGGACCCCGCCTTTGGGAATGACTGCGCTAAAGCATTGCAGAGATATAGCCTCACGTCCTTTTTTTCAAACTTTATCAAATTCATTAGACCGCTTTACAAAAATGGTTTGGAATTTTAAAAAGCTTTTGATAACTTTGCCAGAATGCTCTGAAGATCTGAGCCAAGTTTGGTAAAAATTTGCCAAACTGTCTAAGACGAAAATTAGATTAACTGTTCCAATCTAACAAGTCCAATCTTAAGATTTTTGGCCAAACTGATTAGAAGTTATAATCGGAAATGTCAATAATTTATATATTTTGACCAGTAGGTGTGCAGGTATGCTTGTATCATATGCCATGTTTGGTCAGAATCTGCTAAAGCAGGGTTCCTCAAATGGCAAAAATCGGACAAACTTTCTAAGACGAGTTCGAAAAAGTAGATTTCTACTTTTGAATTTCATAAAATTAAAATTTCAAAAAAGCTTAGAAAAAACATAGAAATTAAAATTTATTACATACATATGCTTCCAACTTAGAATGAGCCAAGGAATCAGAAAAAATAGAATATTGCTTTTAGACTTTATTATTTAAAAGTTATTAGCAGAAAGATGGAGCTAGAGAGTTTGAGTTAGATACTCCAAATTTGTTGTGGTTTATGATGGGACTGTCCTCTATATACGTGTGCCAAATTCTCAGAACTTTCTCACAAGCTGTTCTATAAGTTTCATAACAATATGGTAAAGCGTTTGAAAAATACAGCATTTTACTACAAAATTTAAAATGCTGTTTGCTTGAAATGGCTGTCCTTTGGTATCATTTGATTCAGTATGATACTCTGAATCTAACAAGATCACTTATGATTTTTGGTCAAACTGTTTAGAAAATATAAACAAAAATGTCACATTTTATATATTTTGACCAGTAGCTTGCCTAATCTACTCGTGCCCTCAGGTCATGCTTGGCATAACATGTACCAAGTTTGGTCTAAATTCGCTGAAACATTGCAAAGATACAGCCTCATGTCCATTTTTGTGGAAATTAACACACTTAATGAAAGTAGTTTGTTATATCAAAAAGATTTGATAACTTTTTGCCAGAAGAAAAAAGAATTTTGAGTTAGAGACTCCAAATTTGGTTAATTATGAGATTGTCCTCTATCCATGTGCCAAATTTCATAACTTTCTTGCAAGTGAAATTTTAAGTGTTTAAAAAACTCAGCATTTTACCACAAAATTCAAAATAGTCCTCACTTCAAATGGCTGACATAGGAAATTTTGGTATTGTTTGTTTCGGTATGTTACTCCGAATCTAACAAGATCACTCTCATGATTTTTGGTCCAACTGTTCATAAAATATACACAGAAATGTCAAATTTGATATCTTTTGACCAGTAGGTTGCCCTGTGCCAAAACTACTCATGTGCCTTCAGGTCGTGCTTGGTATAACATGTACCAAGTTTGGTCTAAATCCGCTAAAGCATTGCAAAGATACAGCCTCATGTCCATTTTTGCACAAATGTCTTCAAATTAACACACTTTATGTGGTTTGGTATGTCAAAAACTTTTGATAACTGTTTGCCAGAAGAAAAAAGAATTTTGCTTTTAGACCTCGCGGTTCAAAAGTTATTAACAAGAAGATGAGTGCAAATTTGGCCTGTTGGTGGTGCTAGAGATTCATAACAATACATTTAAGCATTTTTTTTTTACTACAAAAACAATATAACTTACAATACAGCACAAATAACTACAATAACTTACACAAAAATGCAGCATTTTATAACAAAATAAAAAATTTTGTATTGTTTGATTTGATATGCTACTCCGAATCTAACGAAACCACGCTTATGAATTTTGGTCAAATTGTTAAAAAATATAAACAAAAATGTCATTTTTTTTATAACTTTTGACCAGTAGGTGGCGCTGTGCTGAAACTACTCATGTGCCCTCAGATCATACTTGGTATAAAGGCCAGTTCACACTGGGACGAATATCACGCGCGATTAGCGTCGACGTTTAACGCGTCGTGACTAAACAAAGGGCGCCAATGTGAGTGTACACACCGACGCGCAAAATGCCAGGCATAAAAGCGTTAAAAACTGGCCGACCAATGAGATTGGTGCTTTTGTTCACATGCCCGGAGCTGCTAAAGTTACAGTAAAACACGACTTGATTGCACTCAAGCACAAAACACTGTCATGTTTTGGATTGTTATTGCAAACTAGTTCATTCATGAAAATAAATTACCCTTTTCCAAAAAAAAATTTTTGGAACTTGGCATATATTTGTACATAAATATTCTTGACCTTCTGTTGAAATGTATTATTATAATTTAAACATTAATTGTAATAAATATTATAATTAAATCATGCTTTATTGAAGTGGTTTAGTTTATCAAAAAGCATTTGATAACTTTTTGCCAGCATTGTCTGAAGATGATCTGAGCCAAATTTGGTGAGATTCGGACAAACCATCTAGGGTGAGTTTGTTAAAAGTAGATGTTTCAGAAAATTCAAAATTGCAAAAAATCTTGACCATAGAAATAAAATATGCATTAAATATTCATATGCATTCAACTTGGTATGAGCCAAGCAATCAGAAGAAATTTAGAATTTTGCTTTTAGACCTTATGATTCAAAAGTTACTGGCAGAAACATGAGTGCAAATTTGGTCTGTTGGTGGCGCTACAGAGTTTGACTTAGAGACTCCAAATTTGCTGTGGTTAATGATGAGTCTGTCCTCTGTCTGTGTGGAAATTTCATAACTTTCTTCTTCTACGTTAAAGTGTTTGAAATTTAATTGTGAAAAATCTTGACCTGTAGAAATTTACATTTTAGTATGTATTCGACTCAACATGAGTCAAGGAATCAGAGGAGAAAATTCAACAAGTTCTGATCGTGACTTTAGAGGCCTTAGAAATTTTAGTATCAAATATGATACAGTAGGCTTTATAGGGTTAAACCTGGAAAAAAGAGGATTTCAGGATAATTTTTGTGTAAAAATTATAGTATATTTAAGATCATTATTTCTAGACCATTTAACATTTTTGTTTTCTGAAACTAAGCACAGCATGTGAATCTTTCTGTGACTATAGAAATCACATGGATATTTAATGAGGCAAGATCTGATTGTTTTTTAATTGGTCATCTGTTGATCAAGCACTCACTGTAGCATTTACTACTGCATTGTTTCACACTTTGCTCCTTTAGTACCACATTTTGACTGCCGGATTCATAACCCAAGGGTAAAAGTGGTACCCTTTCAAAATTACAAGTATGAAATTCTTAACTCGATAAAACTCGTGACTTTAACCCTTTTCAAAAAAAGAAACTGATTCATAGTTGTAGTAGAAAATACTTTTAGATTCTTCATTTTTACCTTTGTACCTTTTGCGTGTTTAGATCTTGAATATTAATGATGTGTGAAATGGAATTATTCAGAATACATACTGTATACTTTTATGATGGCTTTTCCCCACCTTGTGGTCGTTTGACTTGGTTCTGTCGACTTCCATTGTATAGAAAACATTATTTTTTGTGTTCCTTGAAGACAAGATGGTTTGAGAAATTGGCCTATTCCTTTTAGATGTTGACAGTTTGGTGTGTTTATTTTTCACCCTTCCCGCATCAAGCAGAATCTTTGGGGATTCATCATCTCTATTGATGCTGCTGTGTTCTTCATTTTGTAGAGTGACAATCTCTCATCACGGAGCCTAATGCAGTTTGCAACATAATAATACCCCAGTGTCCCCAAAACAATATTGGCATGTGATTTTTCTTTTCCGCTTCACATTATTCCAGTCTATTTTCTTCCTCAGATTGTCTCGAAATACGCCCCAGTGCTTGAAGCGCATGCTTGTTGTCGATAGCTTTTACTCCTTTTGCGGTCGATGTTTTTCAGTAAGTGTAATATAGTGGTTTTATAAGGCTGAATGACTGAACCTGAGTGGATTATTAAGTCTTAATGGATTTTTTTATTGAGGTTTTAGTTTGAGAGAGGATATTGCTGTGTAGATGTCCCTTAAGTATTTTAATATGTAAAGATTTCAGTACCTGCAATTTCAAATCTCCCTCATATTCTGGGCATTTACAGTAAAAATATATTTTTTTTATCGCATTATTATATAAACTGATATTATGAACCCTGTTTTAGGAGGATAGTGTAACAACAACATTTTGATGTAATTTGAAAAATAAGCATATTTCGTATTTTCTAATTTGGATATTTAAAAACTATTGTTACAGTCAGGCTTTTTTAAACATAACTCTACAGTTCAAAGCTAGCCTACTTATTTTTTCCAGTCATTGTCTTTTTGCATATAACAGTGAAAACTGTGGAGTGTTGCAGTGGGACAAAGGCCTCTCTATAAACAAGTTAAAAGCAGACCTCTGAGTGCTGGGAGTCTATACACACTTTAATTTCTTTCTAATCACAGACTTCTTGAAAACCCTACAGATTCCTCTGTGCTGATCTCATGAGATGAGGACAGGCAGTGCTGCGCTACTGAAAGCACTTTGATTTTTGTAAAGCACTCTCTGAATTACATTGGGAGTGCAAGTAAAACACTCTAATCTTATTCATTGGGATGTGCCTAAGTATTCATGTAGTAATGAAGGATAATAAAACTGTAAACCAGATTGTAAATTCTGATAAATTATTGACAAGCCACATTCAAACCTGTTGTAAAACAGCTGATACAGTTGCATGCGAAAGTTTGGGAACCCCTTGCAGAATCTGTGAATACGTGAATACTTTTAACAAAATAAGAGAAATCATACAATATGCATGTTATTTTTTATTTAATACTGTCTTAAGTAAGATATTATACATAAGATGTTTACATATAGTCCACAAGACCAAAAAATAGCTGAAATGATTCAAATAACCCCCTTTAAATACTGTGTGTGGTTACCTGGATGGTCTATGACCGTTTTTTTTGTTCTTTTGTAAAAGTTTTCCTGCATCTTTTGCATATTTGAACCCTTTCCAATAGTGACTGTATATAATTTTGAGATCCATCTTTTCACACTGAGGACAACTGAGGGACTCAAACACAACTATTTAAAAAGGTTCAAACATTCACTGATGCTCCAGAAGGAAACACAATGCATTAAGAGCCGGGGTGAAAACTTTTGAACAGAAAGAAGATGTGTTCTTTTTTTCTTTCTTTTTTTTTGGCTTAATATCATATTTTCTCATTTAGTACTGCCCTTCAGAGGCTGCAAAAGTACCAGAAGACAAAATAAGTAAAATTCACCTTGATCTTCAGAGTTACAGGATAAATGTGTCAAAATTTTTCTTATATTGTTGAAATATGTTTTTTTTTTTCATTTAGTACTGCCCTTTAGGGGCAGATACTTGCATGTTTCCCAGAAGACAAATTAAGTACAATTTACCTTTGTCTTCAAATTCAAAAAGTTTTCACCCCCCAGCAAAACAAAAAAAGATCATCCAGGTAACCACACACAGTGTTAAGAACCAAGGGTTCCCAAACTTGCAGGGTTATTTTAATAATTTCAGCTATTTTTTGTCTTGTGGACTATATGTAAACATCTTTTATGTAAAATATATTACTCAGGACTTATTATTGTTATTAAATTAAATTAAAAATAACATGCATTTTGTATGATCTCTCTTTTTTTTATTATTTACATTTTCACAGATTCTGCAAGGGGTTCCCAAACATTCGCATGCAACTGTATACATACTTAGCCACAGAAAAAAAAAAAAAAAACCCAGATCATTAACAATCGCAATGGGGATCAGTGGGTTGAATGTCCAAATTGCAGTTTTAGTGCAGCTGGTTAAAAAGTATATACATGTTTTATTTTTTTTTAATGACCGATCGGTTCACTAGATAAGATCCTTATTTCTTGACTGGGATCATGCAGAACCCTTTGAAGCTGCATTGCACTGGAATGTTTTCCTCAAAAACTTCAATTTCTTTTCGACTGAGGAAAGAACGACATCTTGGATGACATGGGGGTGAGTAAATTATCAGAACATTTTTATTCTGGCATTAAACTAATCTTTTAATGCACTTTATTTTATTTTTTTAAAATAAAATAATAAATAAGTGTGTTAAAATGCAAGAAAAATATTTCTTATATTACCTTTTTTTTTCTTTTATGTTTTTTTGTGTGTGTGTGTGTGTGTGTGTGTGTGTGTGTGTGTGTTTGTGTGTGTTAATGTTAAGCATTTTCAAACTAAAATCAGCAAGCTTTTTTTGGTGGGTTGCAGGAGCAAGTAAGTATATGTGCTGTCAGTTTTTGCACTGCTGAGTGAAGTGCATGAATGAAATGTCACAGTTTTGCACTTTGCTCTGAAATCAGCAGTGCATAGCCTGAATGGAAATCTTACACAGTATTACAGTTAGTTGATCTAAAACAGCTGTCGACCATGTGCACTACGCACCTGTGCACCTGCATCCTTGTCTATAGCAAGCTTGAAATGTCTACTTGAGAAAGAAAACAAATGATCTCGAATTATGTAATCCATATGAGGTGCATTTCTCTCTAAAAGTGCATCCACTGTACTGCAGAGATGCAAGTCAGCATCATCAACTTCATCTTTGTAGCCGACACTGACTCAGAAAACACTAGTTAATTAATAAATGTTAATATCTCACACGTTCATAGTCATTACTTTTGCTTTATGCATGCTCTTGAGCGCAGGATAAGTTATATACTACCAGTCAAGTTTTGGAACAGAAAGATTTTTTTTTTAAGTTTTCTCTCTGCTCCACAAGCCTGCATTTATTTGATCCAAAATAAAGCAAAAATTGTGAAATGTTATATATATATATATATATATATATATATATATATATATATATATATATATAAGTAATTAAATTAATATAAATGTGCAATTAGTCAAATAATGGCTTCAATGAATGACTACTATTCGATTAGAAAAATCTTTAGTCTGGCAACCACCCAGAACACCTTAGCAACCCATAACAATAACCTGGCAACCACCAAGAACATCCTAGCAACTGCATAGCTATTTGAAACAGTATTTAATAGGTTATGTGAACAGATAATATTTCCTAATTTTTTTTTCCCTGTGAGCAGCGTCCCTTTAATTAAAGTTACAGAGTAACCCAGATCATTATATGAAAACAGCTGAACAGAACGACCAGCCTGAGCCTGATAAAGTCAGAGACTGCATGTGCTCTGATGTGTCTGACAAGAGACTAATAGTCCTCAGAAGCTGTGGCGGCACCAGGCTCAAACTGGCACATAACACCAGGGAACACGCTAATGCGAGGTCACTCTGTGGCTCATGCTTGAAAATAAAAGAGTTCAGAGCGGTTTCTTAGTGACAGCATGCACTGTTTTGTGACTCCTCGTTTATATTAACAAAGCTTGGAAATTGTTTCACTGCTTCAAACGCCTTTGGATTGCATTTAGTACTTTAATGAAATTGAAAAATCGTAATGATGTTCATATTTATTAATTGACCAACAAGTCACAGGATTATCACTGTCTTTCTATCTCAATGCAGTGACTGCATTATTTGAGTATTATTTGAGCGTGCTGGGTGCTCAGACTCCCATGACTTCAGTGTGTGGGAGGGGAAATCCAGAGGGTGAAAGCCAGTGCCAACCTGAGCTCATTGTAGGCTGATCTGAGGTCACCTTTTGTCTCTGTGATAATGAACAAGTTGAGGTTACAGATCAGAGAGGACTGTTCTCATAGGCGAAGTTTCACTTTTCTGGAATACCATTATTTTCAGCAGGGCTGTAAGCAGCTTAGACATTGAGTAATAATTAGAAATGGTCATATTGTTCCTTTCAAAACGTGATGTTCTACTGTTCTGTTGTTACTCCATTACACTCTGTTTGCCGTTAGAATAACAAAACGTTTGCAAAGTTACAGTGAGGGAAAAAACTATTTGATCCCCTGCTGATTTTGTATGTTTGCCCACTGACAAAGAAATTATCAGCCTATAATTTTAATGGTAGGTTTATTTGAACAATGAAAGACAAAATAAAATTTAAAAAAGTCCAGAAAAATGCAATCACAGAGGTCAGACGTTTCTTGTAGTTGGCCACCAGTTTTGCAAACATCTTAGGAGGGATTTTGTCCCACTCCTCTTTGCAGATCCTCTCCAAGTCATTAAGGTTTCAAGACTGACGTTTGGCAACTCAAACCTTCAGCTCCCTCCACAGATTTTCTATGGGATTAAGGTCTGGAGACTGGCTAGGCCACTCCAGGACCTAAATGTGCTTCTTATTGAGCCACTCCTTTGTTGCCTTGGCCGTGTGTTTTGGGTCATTGTCATGCTGCAATACCCATCCACAATCCATTTATAATGGTTCTCACCCAAGATTTGATGGTACATGGCCCCGTCCATCGTTCCTTTGATGCGGTGCAATTGTCCTGTCCCCTTAGAAGAAAAACACCCCCAAAGCATAATGTTTCCACCTCAAAGGTTTAACGGTGGGGATGGTGTTCTTTGGGTCATAGGCAGCATTCCTCCTCCTCCAAACACGGCGAGTTGAGTTGACGCCAAAGAGATGGATTTTGGTCTCATTTGACCACAACACTTTCACCCAGTTCTCCTCTGAATCATTCAGATTTTCATTGGCAAGCTTCAGATGGGCCTGAGCAGGGGGACCTTGTGGGCGCTGCAGGATTTCAGTCCTTCACAGCGTAGTGTGTTACCAATTGTTTTCTTGGTGACTATGGCCTAACTGCCTTGAGATCATTGACAAAATCCTCCTGTGTAGTTCTGGGCTGATTCCTCACCGTTCTCATGATTATTGAAACTCTACAAGGTGAGATCTTGCATGGAGACCCAGACCGATGGAGCACCAACCATTGTCACCTTCTCAACAAGCTGCTTGGCGAAGGTCTTGTAGCCCATTCCAGCCTTGTGTAGGTCTACAATCTTGTCTCTGACATCCTTGGACAGCTCTTTGGTCTTGGCCATGGTGGAGAGTTTGGAATCTGATTGATTGATTGATTGCTTCTGTGGACAGGTGTCTTTTATACAGGTAACAAACTGAGATTAGGAGCTCTCCCTTTAAGAGAGTGCTCCTAATCTCACCACATTACCTGTATAAAAGACATCTGGGTACCAGAAATCTTGCTGATTGATAGAGGATTAAATACTTGTTTCTCTTATTAAAATGCAAATCAATTTAAAACTTTTTTAAATGCATTTTTCTGGATTTTTGTTGTTGTTCTGTTTCTCACTGTATAAATTATAGACTGATCATTTCTGTCAGTGGGCAAACATACAAAATCAGCAGGGGATCAAATAATTTTTTCCCTCACTGTACTTTTTATAGCTGGTCTGGCTAAAAAGTGCTTGTCAATGACAAAATGATTGATGTGGCCAATCAAATCAAAGAAGGTGGGCTTTACTGTTCACAGAAGCTGAATATGATACTTAGTTTTAACAGTGTGTGAGGTGAGGTGCAAGTAGCTAAACATTTAATATTTGCCAACTGTTTTTTGATATTAAATTATATTACGGACAGTAATTTCCAATTATGTAAACTACTTGAATTGAAAATAACAACTATTATTGTTGTTAATTGAAATACTATGCAGAATTAATGACTAACTGTGACAAGACAAGAAACATTAAAGTAATAGTTGACCCAAAAAATGAATTTTCCTGATAGTTTACTTACCCCCATGTTATCCAAGATGTTAATGTCTTTCGTTTTTCATTCACAAAAGAGTTAAATTTTTTGAGGAAAACATTGCAGGTTTTTTCTCTATATAGTGGACTTTCAATGGTTTGGTTTTGAACTTTGAAATTGCAGTTTCAGTGCAGCTTCGAAGGGCTCTACACGATCCTAGCTGAGGAATTAGGGTCCTCCTAATACGAATTTATATACTTTTTACCCACAAATGCTCATCTTGCACTAGCTTGACCTTATGCATCACAAAATCACATCTTTATATAAAAAAGACAGATCGTTTTGCTCAAATGTTTTCCTCAAAAAACTTTCTTTGCAACTGAAGAAAGAAAGACATGAATGTCTAGGATGACACAGGTAAATTATTTTACTATATTATTTAGTAAATTATTAGGAAACTTTTTATTCTGGAAGTGAGCTAATCCTTAAATGTCTTGTAAAGTGAAAAGCATGTTTGTAAGAAACAAATCCATCATTCAGGTATTTTAACTTTAAAGCATTGCTTCTGGCCAAAATATCAGTCCATAATCAATAAAAATGTCCATCCCTGCAGTCCTCTTAAATCCGCATATTTGTTTAGAAATGTTTAGGACTGAAGAAAGCAATATTATGAATAGAGGCCTCAAATTTAGCTGGAAGCTGTGGTTTGAAGTTAGAAAACATCATAATGATAGATTTGTTTGTTACAACCACACACAGCTTTTCACTTCACAAGACGTTAATTGATGTACTGGAGTCATGTGGATTGTTTGCAATTATTGAGATGTTTATATCAACTTGGGATCTTGTTTTGGATCTTTGAAGGGTGAGTGAATTTTAGCACATTTAAATTTTTGGTTAAACTTGGAGCATTTTTAGCATATAGGTATACAATTAAAGTGAATTTGTGCAGTTTTTAAATACACTACACTCTTAATTGTAGGTTCTTCTTTATTCATTTTTCCGTTATTTATTTAAAGCACATACTTACTTCCATTCAAATGTCTTTGCTATTTTTGCACATTGTCTGTCTTGTATACTTGTATATTGTTCTTTTTATAATATGTATCGTCTTGTCACTGTCATTCTGTAGCACTGTGGAGCTCTGTCACAAAAACAAATTCCTAGTATGTGCAAACATACCTGGCAATAAAGCTCATTCTGATTCTGATTCTGATTCTTTATTGGCATTGATGGTTCTATGAAGAACCATGGACATCCATGGAACCTTTTAAATGCAGAAAAGATGCTTTATAGTTGAAAAAGGTTCTTTAGATTTTTTAAATGTTCTCCAAATTGGTTCTTTTAAGAATCGTTTACTGAAAGGTTCTTTGGGGAACCGAATATGGTTCTTCTATGGCATCACTGCAAATAACATTTTGGAATCTTTATTTTTTAAACTGTCTTTGCAAATAGTTAATATTGATTACAATAAATTATCTTTCCTTTCCATGTTTAAGACATGGTTATAGCTTTATATGGACTTAACTAACTATATTAGAATAAATTTGAAAAAGTCTGACAAAGCTTGTGCTGTAACAGGCCTTAATCAAAAGTGAAAATGCTTTTTGGCAGGTTGCATTCAAAAACCAGTTTGAATGGACATGACATTTCTGGCCTAGTGCCATGGATTTTAAGCATTTTAAAGTTGGATGCATAAATGAACATTTGTGAAGCTTTGAAAATTTGATTTGTGCTGAAACCCCCTGAGTGACTGGATGTGCCTCTGGGGATATATTGAGGCAGTCTTCCACTGAAGCATTTTATCGCTTCCAATCCTGCATTGCCACTGTGACTCATTCAGACACAATCAAGCCCTCCACATATTTGCAATACCATTGAAATGAAACTGATTCTGAGGGACACGGCTGGAGAAACGAGTCTTGCTGTTTTATGGGAAGAAAGGGCAGATGGGACGATGTCTGTTCCCAGACTTATTACTCACCTGATTAACAGAACAGCAGTTGGTAGTTAAAACCTTTCATCCTTTGCTTTAAAGCAGAGGTATTTTAGGATGCAGACGCTTAATACTTAGCAGGCCTTATTTTTTATTTTATGTGCCATAGTTTACTTATACTTCGTTTAAACTTGTATAAAAAGTACTTTGTGAAATCAGTGCATAATGGCAGTGTTCTACACTGCTGGTCAAAAGTTTGAAATAAATAAGATTATTTTATGTTTTTGGAAGAAGTATGTTATGCTCCTTATGCCAAGGCTGCATTTATTTGATGAAAAACACAATAGTACTGTGAAATATTATTACAATTTAAAAATAACTGTTTTCTTTTTTAATATATTTTCAAATGTAATTTATTCTTGTGATGGCAAAGCTGAATTTGAAATAAATTTCCAATTCAAAAAAATGCAATTCTTTTGAGCTTTGTTCATCAAAAAAACCCTGACAAAAAAATAATAAGAACCATTATTAAAGGGTTAGTTCACCCAAAATGAAAATTAGCCCATTATTTACTCATCCTCCAGTCATCCTGTGTGTATATGACATCCTTTATCAGACAAATGCAATCAAAGTTGTATTAAAAATTATTCTGGTACTTCCAAGCTTTATAATGGTTTCTCTTCAACAGTCCAAAACAAGTCCAATAAAGTGCATCTATCCATAATAAGTACCTCACATGGCTCCGGTGGGTGAATAAAGGCCTCCTGTAGTGAATTGATGCGTTTCTGTAAAAAAAAAAAAAAAAAAAATTTATCCATACTTGAAACGTAATAATTACTTACATGTATACGGATGCGTATCGAATCCTCTGACATTTTTCTTTGCAAATCCTTATTTTGTACTTCTAATTCATGATTGTTGTTTTGTTTTGGTCTCTGAGCGTCTGCATTCATCTTCCGTGTGCGACCAGTTGACGCAAGCTAGATTAAAGTGATTATTACGTTCCAAATATGGATATTTTTCTTACACAAACGCATCGATTTGCTAAAGGAGGGCTTTATTCACCCCCCAGAGCCATGTGAGGCACTTTTTATTATGGAAGGATGCACTTTATTGGACTTCTTTTGGACTGTTGAAGAGAAACACCTACCCATGCCATTATAAAGCTCAGAAGTTCCAGGATCATTTTTAATATTACTCCAATTGCATTCGTCTGAAAGAAGTAAGTCATATACACCTAGGAAACCTGGATGGTGAGTAAATAATAGGCTCATTTTCATTTTTGGGTGAACTAAATCTTTAATGCTTGAGCATGAATTCTCCTTCCCATCACAGTAATAAATTGCATTTTAAAATATGTGACCCTGGACCACAAAACCAGTCTTAAGTCGCTGGGGTATATTTGTAGCAATAGCCAAAAATACATTGCATGGGTCAAAATTATTGATTTTTCTTTTATGCCAAAAATCATTAAGAAATTAAGTAAAGTTCATGTTCCATGAAGATTTTTTGTAAAATTCCTACCGTAAACATATCAAAATGTAATTTTTGATTTGTAATATGCATTGTTAAGAACCTAATTTGGACAACTTTAAAGGTGATTTTCTCAGTCTTTTTGATTTTTTTGCATCCTCCGATTTCTGATTTCAAATAGATGTATCTCAGCCAAATATTGTCCTATCCTAACAAACCATACATCAATAGAAAGCTTATTTATTGAGCTTTCATATGATGTATACATCTCAGTTTTGTCAAATTTAACCTTATGACTGGTTTTGTGGTCCAGGGTCACATATATTGAAATAAAATAGTTATTTTAAATTTCATCAAACATATGCAGCTTTGGTTGAGCGTAAGAGACTTTTTAAAATTTGGGGTTAAACTTGGAGCATTTTTAGCATATGGGTGTACAAAGTGTGTGATTTTTAAATACACTACACTTTCAATTGTAAAGGTTCATTATTGGCATTGATTGTTCCATGAAAAACCTTGAACATCCATGGAACCTTTCAAATGCAGAAAATGTTCTTTGTAGTCGAATTTCTTGTTTTATATTTTTAAAATGTTCTCCAAATTGGTTCTTTTAAGATTCGTTTGCTTTTTTTTTTTTTTTTAAACTGTATTTGCAGATAGTTAATATTGATTACAATAAATTATCTTTCCTTACCCACAATGTTTAAGACATGGTTATAGCTTTATATGGACTTAACTAACTATATTAGAATTAATATGAAAAAGTATGACAAAGACTTGCTTTCAAAAGCATTAAAAAAATCATCCTAATTTTTCCGATCTTTAGCCTAGTAGTGTATGTAGATGAGTGGAATATTCAGTTTTGTAAACTACAATCTTATGATGTTTTTGTATCAAATTGACAGCGACGTAAAGTGAGTCAGAAGATTGATGAGCATAGCCAGGCTGACAGCTGGTACAACTGACAGTGATGGACAAGATAATGAATGTTTGAGACAGAAGGCATGTTTTTTTTTTCCCAGACTCTATCAGCATAAATCCAGTGCTTTTGTAGATGGTATCACCTGTATAATAGTATTGATGAATACTAATGATGCACTCAAAGAGACCATTAACTTGCGTTGTTAATGATAATAGACGTAGAACAGACACTTGTGGCACACCAGCCTTTGTCGGTGCTAATTTGAACATGAGACACTGACAATATTATTTGTTTCCAAAAATGTTGACAATGTACTATTGATGAACTATTGATGAAAAGCATCTTTTAAATAGCAATGGACTGTTTTTGAATCATTATGGATTATTATCATCGAGTGACACTAGCTAATATATGTGACCCTGGACCACAAAAACAGTCCTAAGTAGCACAGGCATATTTGTAACAATTGCCAGCAATACATTATATGGGTCAAAATTATTGATGTTTATTTTGTGCCAAAAATCATTAGGATATTAAGTAAAGATTATGTTCTATGAAAATATTTCGTAAATTTCCTACCGCAACTATATCAAAACTTAATTTTTGATTTGTACTATGCATTGTTAAAACTTTATTTGGACAACTTTCAAGGCTATTTTCGCACCCTCAGATTCAAGAGCCAGATCTCGCTCAGATATTGTACTATTCTAACAAACCATACATTAATGAAAAAGCTTTAAGATGATGTATAAATATCAGTTTCAAACAAATTGACCCTTATTCCTTTTTTTTTTCTTTTTTTTTTTACAATTTTGGCTTCAGAAAGCTGATGCCAGGGACTGTTAACAGTTTTCGTGTTTCTATTCTCAGGCCCTAACTAGCAGCTGTCATGTTTATTTATTTACTGATTCATCTAGTTAACAGTCACTTTACAAGATGTGGACATACTGTAGCGTTCATCCCCCACATAACCTGTGGGCACAGTATAAATCATATTGTGCAATACTGTCATGTGTATTCTGTCTGCGCCGCGTGATGGCCTGTAAATAAATTGCATGTATTTAATTTGATCTCTTTCTTACCAGTGAAAATAACCTCTCTTCATCCTTAAAGCTTATTAAAGGTGCTATACAAGTTTTGGACCAAACTAACTAATTGTTCCTTTGCTCGAGATGTGCTCGCAGCTGTGTTAGTAGCACATCTTCTTTGTTTTAGAAGCTACAGGATTTTAGAAACGTACATAAAGACTGTGAATTGTGTTGATTAAAAGTATAGTTCATCCAAAAATTAAAATTTAGTCTGCATTTACTCACCCTTGTGTTGTTTGAATGGCGTATGCATCAAATCCCGCAAGCGCTTGTACATATAATGGCAGTGTATGGCGATCATCATTATGCTTTTTAAAAAAGATGCTTTTAAAAAAGTATCACAGAGTGTTCCCATGCGACACGTGCTGTATATTTCAAGTGCTTGTTTCAACTGCAGAAAGACATCAATACACACCATTTTTCAAGTTTAAGTTAAAATTTAATTCAAGTGTCCACTTAATCTAAAATATTTGGCCATTTCTTTATGACAGAAATGCCATAGCCTCTGTAATTTCTTGAATATGTGGACATCAAAATGTGTAAACTCAGAGTGAGAGTTTGAGCTTTTATTTGGAAATCGTGTTGAACAATTAGCATATTTAGAAAGATATTAATGTATTCTCCAGTGTTTGCATATGCTTGTAAATGATTTACCTTACTAATCCAATAAAATCTTACAAAACTTTAGAGGAGTTGTTCACTTTCAGAACAAAAATTTACAGATAATGTACTCACCCCCTTGTCATCCAAGATGTTTATGTCTTTCTTTTTTCAGTCGAAAAGAAATGATGTTTTTTAAAGAGAACATTTCAGGGTTTCTCTTCATATAATGGACTTCTATGGTGCCCTCGAGTTCGAACTTCCAAAATGCAGTTTAAATGCAGCTTCAAAGGGCTCTAAATGATCCCAGCCGAGGAAGAAGGGTCTTATCTAGTAAAACGATCGGTTATTTTCTAAAACATTTACAACTTGTATACTTTTTAATATCAAACGCTCGTTTTGTCTAGCTCTGCGTGAACTCTGTGTATTCCAGTTCATGACACTTAGGGTATGTCGAAAAACTCCCATCTCGTTTTCTTCCCCAACTTTAAAATCGCCCTACATCACTGCAGAAGTACTGACCCAGTGTTTACAAACTGAACATGCAAATAAGATCAAACACCCTTTACAAAAAAAGGTAAGACAGCGATGTAGGACGATTGTGAAGTTGGAGGAAAAAATAGAGTTCACACAGAGCTAGATAAGATGAGCGTTTGAGGTTAAAAAGTTTATATATTTAAATTTTTCTTAGAAAATAACCAATCGTTTCGCTAGATAAGACCCTTTTTCTTCGGCTGGGATCGTTTTAGAGCTCTTTGAAGCTTTTAAACTGCATTTTGGGCGTTCGAACTCAGGGGCACCATAGAAGTCCACTATATGGAGAGAAATTATTAAATGCTGTCCTCAGAAAACATAATTTCTTTACGACTGAAAAAAGAAAGAAATGAACATCTTGGATGGCAAGGGGGTGAGTATATTATCCATAAATTTATGTTATAGAAGTGAACTACTCCTTTAATTGTGCATTCAAACCTGTTGTTTACATCCGACTAATCGCCAATATTGCTGTGCATCCGGATAAATGACCAAATTGTACTTAAGTGCAAACCCTCAATTGAAGCGATGTATCATGACAGCCCTAAACTTGTTGTTTCACCAAGCACAACAGATATATTTACCACAGAGGAACAAAAGCAAGTGGATTATATATATTGTGATTATTTTTAAATCTTGACTTGTGTGCTTTTCAAACTCACACAGAAACATGCGCCTCATTGCTTACAGACACATTACAAATGAAATCAGTGTGTTTTGAAATGGGCTCAAAATGTTAAACATGTTTTATGTCTTTCATCTGGATGAAACCATAGTCTGAAGTTAACAATCTAAATCAGTGTCAATTACACACTATGCGATAAGATGTACTGGTTGTTCCTTTTCATAGAATTGAATTGAAAGAGGACTGAAGGTTTCCAAATGAATGTAACAGCACCTAAGAAGTCATCCACTAAATTTGTGCATTACTTCCAAGTCATCAAAAGTCATATAATAGCTGTGAGGGACAGACAGAAATCTAAGTTCTTATTCTCAGAAAGTCTTATTTTGAGCCTTACTGAACTCACAGATCTAATCACAGTGGCCCACTGGGAAAAGAAGAGGGGAAGGTTATCAGGTTAAAGTTCTGTCTGTTCCTCACAGAAAGTCTTCAGAAGACTTGGAATATAGTGCACAAATCATAGGGACCACATTTATGACTTTTAGAAGCTTGAAAGCTGTAGTTGCCATTCATTGCAAGTTCATTGAGAATTCTGCTGAAGACATAAAATATACAGGTTGGAAACAACAATGAGGTACATAATACTGACAGAATGTAGTATTTATTTATTTATTTATTTATTTAACTGGTGAAGATAAATTAGAGTACATTGAATTGCTGATTGTGACTCTGCTGCCCCCTTTAGTCTTGTCTGTGGCGCTACACACTTGAACTTAATCATTACAGTCGTGGCCGAAAGTTTTGAGAATGAAACAAATATTAGTTTTCACAAAGTTTGCTGCTCAACTGCTTTTAGATCTTTGTTTCAGGTGTTTCTGTGATGTACTGAAATATAATTACAAGCACTTCATACGTTTCAAAGGCTTTTATCGACAATTACATGACATTTATGCAAAGAGTCAGTATTTGCAGTGTTGGCCCTTCTTTTTCAGGACCTCTGCAATTCGACTGGGCATGCTCTCAATCAACTTCTGGGCCAAATCCTGACTGATAGCAACCCATTCTTTCATAATCACTTCTTGGAGTTTGTCAGAATTAGTGGGTTTTTGTTTGTCCACCCGCCTCTTGAGGATTGACCACAAGTTCTCAATGGGATTAAGATCTGGGGAGTTTCCAGGCCATGGACCCAAAATTTCAACGTTTTGGTCCCCGAACCACTTAGTTATCACTTTTGCCTTATGGCACGGTGCTCCATCGTGCTGGAAAATGCATTGTTCTTCACCAAACTGTTGTTGGATTGTTGGAAGAAGTTGCTGTTGGAGGGTGTTTTGGTACCATTCTTTATTCATGGCTGTGTTTTTGGGCAAAATTGTGAGTGAGCCCACTCCCTTGGATGAGAAGCAACCCCACACATGAATGGTCTCAGGATGCTTTACTGTTGGCATGACACAGGACTGATGGTAGCGCTTACCTTTTCTTCTCCGGACAAGCCTTTTTCCAGATGCCCCAAACAATCGGAAAGAGGATTCATCGGAGAATATGACTTTGCCCCAGTCCTCAGCAGTCCATTCACCATACTTTTTACAGAAGATCAATCTGCCCCTGATGTTTTTTTTGGAGAGAAGTGGCTTCTTTGCTGCCCTTCTTGACACCAGGCCATCTTCCAAAAGTCTTGGCCTCACTGTGCGTTCAGATGCGCTCACACCTGCCTGCTGCCATTCCTGAGCAAGCTCTGCACTGGTGGCACTCCGATCCTGCAGCTGAATCCTCTTTAGGAGACGATCCTGGTGCTTGCTAGACGCCCTGAAGCCTTCTTAACAATGCAGTGGAAAGTTTTTTTTTCGGGATTAAGTTAATTTTCATGGCAAAGAAGGACTATGCAATTCATCTGATCACTCTTCATAACATTCTGGAGTATATGCAAATTGCTATTATAAAAACTTAAGCAGCAACTTTTCCAATTTCCAATATTTATGTAATTCTCAAAACTTTTGTCCACGACTGTACTTCATAAGAAAAAAGCGTATTTGTTTGACTTAATGAGGTTTTGTGTGTGTAATTTGTTGCTCATGTTAACTTGTAGGTGAAGGAAGCCATGCAGAGAATCCATGACAGAGGAAACATAGGGAAGCTCATTTTGGACGTGGAAAAGTCTCCCACGCCTTTGGTGAGTGAGTCATCCTGAAACCTGCCTTTGAATTTAGATTTGTGTGTAAGGCATTATGTGCAAAACATTATAATTATCATGTCAACCATTGGTGCTGCCCTTTCATTTTTCTGTTTTCATAATGTCTTGCATTGTATGGGTTTCTAACATCATTATTTTTGTATTCAAAACTGTATGAAAAAAAGAAATGATATTTTATGAAGCACATGGCACATCTGAATAATACACCTATTTATTTAGAGTAGGAACAAAAATTGGTATTATGACAGTCATCCAAGAGTCAGGCAACATCACCTCAGCTGTTTCCATGGAGACTGCGCCTTATGACGCCGTTCTCAGTGGAGACGATCTGTGGAAATTGTGGCCTACACTCTTAAAAATAAAGGTGCTTTAAAAGGTTCTTCACAGCAATGCCATAGAAGAACCATTTTTGGCTCCACAAAGAACCACTCAGTCAAAGGTTCTTTAAAGAACCATCTCTTTCTTACCTTTTTATAATCTGAAGAACCTTCTTTCGCCACAAAGAACCTTTTGTGAGACAGAAAGGTTCTTCAGATGTTAAAGGTTCTTTATGGAACCATTTAGACAAAAAAGGTTCTTATATGGCATCATGAAGCACCTTTATTTTTAACTGTGTACAACAGCATGCTTTCATGAAATCTACCTTTAGTGTCTTCACTTAAACCTGGGAAGTTCCTAAAGAAGCCACTGAAGAAGAACATCTGGAAAAATGTTTTTTTCCATTTTTTCCCTTCTAAGATTTTATTGTGTAGATGTTGATCTTTTAGCTGAGAAGTCTTGATCGACTGTGTGTCTAGATGTTTCTCCTCAAGTATGGAAGGTATTTGAACAACTGATCTGATGTCTAAACTGTTGCTCATTTCTCAGGACCCTTAAGAGATAGTTTGACTAAAAATACAATTCTGTCATCATTTACTTTCTTTCTTTTTGTTGGAATGTTAAAGAAGATATTTTGAAGAACACTGAAGACTAAACAACATCAGGTTATTGTAGTATCATTGAGTTTTTTGTTCGTTTTAATTAGTTTTTAGTTTTAGTTTTCATTTTTATTTTTGTAAACGTTTCAGTAATTTTGTTTTGTCTTTATATAATTTTATTCTTATTATTTTGTTTTGTTTTTTCAGTGCAAAAACAAACAAACAAATGTTTCCTTCAATTGTATGAAATAAAATAAGTTTGCATTTTAAAAAACATATATATATATTTTTTTATTTCTTTTATATATATTTTTAGGTTTAGATACAGTTAACTGTAATAACCCTAAATAACATTAGACTGAATTTTTCATTTTAATGGCTTTATGTACATTAAAAAAAGGTTTTAGATTTAGTTTAAGTTAACTATAATAACTCGAAACAACTGCATTTACTGCATTTTCATTGTACGGGCAAAATAATAATAATAAAAAAGTAAATAAATAAATTAAAATGAAAAAAAAATAATCAGTACAAAAAAATCTCATTTACTAAATGTAAACGAGAAATGTTTTCTTGGCAACTAATATATATATATATATATATATATATATATATATATATATATATATACAGTATATATACTGTGTATGTATATATATATATATATATATATATATATATATGTCTTATTTTGTCTTGTTCAAAAAGCAAAAAAAAAAAAACTATCTGAAATGAGGTAAGTTATTTGTTAGGTTCTAAATAAATTATTTGTACTTATTTTGTTATTTTAATGATTTAGATGCATTTAACTTTAATAGTCCTGAACAACAGACTATATTTTTACTTTTAATGACTTTTTATATATTAATATATATACAGTGCCCTCCACAAATATTGGCACCCTTGGTAAATATGACCAAAGGCTACTATGTAAATAAATCTGCATTGTTTATCCTTTTGATTAAAAAAATCACAAAATTCTAATCTTTCATTGAAGTAAAAAGATAAAAGGGGGGGGGGGGGGGGGGTCTCGTTATGAAATAAATGTTTTTCTCTAGTTCATGATGGCCACAATTATTGGCACCCAGTTATTGCAAAGTCCTTTTTCCAAGATAACAGCTTTGAATTTTCAGATTTTTATAATCCCTGGTGAGTTTGGAGAACACCTGACAAGAGATCAGAGACCGTTCCCTCATATAGAATCTCTCCAGATCCTTCAGATTCCCAGTTCCATGTTGGTGCTTCTCTTCAGTTCACCCGATTCATTTTCTAAAGGGTTCAGGTCAGGGAACTGGGACAGCCATGACAGAAGCTTCATTTTGTCCTCAGTGACACATTTCTGTGTTTGTTTTGGATCATTGTCCTGATGGAATATCTAAAACACGGCCCATTATAAGATTTCTAACAGTGGCAGTCAGGTTTCGATTTTTATATCTCTTAGTATTTGATAGAATCCATTATGCCATCTGTCTAAACAAGATGTTCAGAATCTCTGGCAGAAAAATAGGCCCAGATCATTAAAGATCCAGCAGTTTATTTAAATGTGGGCATGGGCTACTTTTTATCCCTGTTTGCACCAAACCCATCTTGAGTGTTTGCTGCCAAAAAGCTCTTTTTTTAGTTTCATCTGACTGTAGAAGCCAATCCCGTTTTAAGTTCTAGTTGTATCTGAGAACTAAATATGCTGCAGTTCATTTTTGGATGCGCAAGCAGGATTTCTCTTGAAACCCTCCTAAACAACATGTGGTGATGTAGGGGCTATTTGAATTGTTTTTAGGCTTTCTGGCCCCAAGACTCTGATCTCTGCAATTCTCCAGCTGTGATTTGTGGAGAGTCTTTGGCCACTCAAAGTCTCCTCCTCATCATCCATTATGACGATTTAGACACACGTCCACTACTAGGCAGATTTATAACATCTTTAGTTGATTTTCAATGCTTTAGCTCTTTTCTTACAGCCACTTTCTATTTTGTGAAGCTCATCCATCTTATTTTGCATATCAGAACTATGTTCTTTGGTTTTACTTCTTGTGATGGACAATTAAGGAAATTTGGCCTTTGTGTTCCTCATTTAAAATCCTGTGCAACAAGAAGACATGCATGGACAGTTTCATGCTTCTAGTTTCACCGTGGTGTACTAAAAAAATGTAAATATTTAATTGGAATTTATTTCAGAGATATTTTACTCAGAATTTCTAGGGGTGCCAATAATTGTGACCAACATGAACTAGAGAAAAACATTTATTTCATAATGAGATTTTCCTCCTAATTTCCATTGTTTTATTCAGTGAAAGGTTAGAATTTGTTGAATGAAAGATCAAAAGGATAAACTGAAAAATTCATTTATTTTGATTATCTATTATGTTTTGTAATTGTTTTTATTTGTCATTTGTTAAAAATGCAAGTATATCATATTACATAGTTGTGTTTGCTTTTGTGTAAAGTGCTTTGAGAAAGGCACTATACAAAAATATTTGTATGATTTTTTCGATTATTGTTAAATGTTTTCTTTTGTGTTCCATATGTGACCATATAGATGGGACAGAAATGTGGATAAATAAGCTTTCCATTGATATATGGTTTGTTAGGATAGGACCAAATTTGACTGAGATACAACTATTTGAAAATCTGGAATGTGAGGGTGCAAAAAAATTGAAATATTGAGAAAATCACCTTTAAAGTTGTCCAAATAAAGTTCTTAGCAATGCATATTACTAATCAAAAATTAAGTTTTAATATATTTACGTTAGAAAATTGACAAAATATCTTCATGGAACATGATCTTTACTTAATATGCTAAAGCATTTTGGCATAAAAGAAAAATGTATAATTTTGACCCATACAATGTATTTTTGGCTATTGCTACAAATATACCCCAGCGACTTAAGACTGGTTTTGTGGTCCAGGGTCACATATAAGAATAAAAGTCATACAGGTTTGAAAACTGAGTAAACATAGCTATTGTAGTTGTCAGCTATGTTTCTCTCTCTATCTCTGTCCCAATGTTTATAAGATATTTATATATCTTATAATGTATTTATAGAATATGAGAAGTGGAGTGTTGAATGTTTGAGTTCAATCCGAGATCAGCAGTCTGCACAATTGTTGAGATCTCTAAAATGAAAAATCACATATTTCAGAGAAACAGGAGTCTGTCGGTCTGTGTCAAAACACAATGATTTGTGATTTCTCTTTCAGATGGCAAATGACAGCACAGAGACCAGTGAGGCAGGCGAAGAGGAAGAGGAGCAGGAGGGAGACAATGACAACAAAGAGCGAATGCCCTTCATTCAGTAAACCCAGACTCAACCAGAGACTATATGAGCCTGAGCTGAGCTCCGTGTCATTGTGAAACGTATGTGTGTGATGTGTTCGCTCTGTTGTTTGTCTGTATCCTTGCCGGTTTTGGACAATGCAGTAAACACTAAATGTGTTGTTAAATGTTTGACTCAAGTGCCATTCTTAGTGCAGTGTTAAATTGTTGCAGTGTTTTAGACCAAAACGTTATTGTAGGATTGCCTTTTTGTGAAAAAGCCTTTCGGATGTTTTATTTGGCTCCGTCAGTCAGCCGATTGACAGATGACTGCAGTCAAAGTCCAAAATTAAGACTTGCCAAGAGACAAATGGAAGTCAAAATTGGTTTTGGCAAGTAAATTAAACTCAGCAGTGGGCGGGAAGCTTCATAAGCAACTGCAATTTAATACATCGTGTATGTAGGTCCATCAGTAGGATATAATTGACTTTAAAACTTCAGATGTTTTTTTAATTACTTTTACCTCAGTGGGCAATTTACCATTGAATGCTTATCAAGGAAAAGTGTTTTGTTTCTCTAGAACCCACACATATGTGAAATATTTCTCACAATGAAGAAATATTCAGTTTACTACAAAAAATGTAAATTCTGTCCTCACCCTTATGTCATTCTAAACCTGTGTAATTTTTCTTGTGGCATAATATCGATGTCTGATAAAGGACTTGAAGTTGAAAGAAACATCTGTTTTTGAAGAAATAAAGTCTATGTTCGCAGAGTGAGTGTTGCACTTTTCTTCAATGATTTTTGGTCGATTTGTAGTTGCTCGAGCATCTGCATTTTAGTTTTGTCTGTTTTGAAGCATTTTGGTAACCACTGACTTTCATTCAGTCATGATCAGCTACTATACAGTTGAGGTCATAAGTTTACGTCCCCCTTTCAGAATCTGCAAAATGTTCATTGCTTTACCAAAATAAGAGGGATCATACAAAATGCATGTTATTGTTTATTTAGTACTGACCTGAGTAAGATATTTCACATAAAAGATGTTTACATATAGTCCACAAGAGAAAATAATAGTTGAATTTATAAAAATGACTCAGTTCAAAAGTTTACATCCCCTTGTGTTGTTACCCGAATGATCTACAGTTGTTGTTTTTTTTTTAGTGATAGTTGATAGTTTTAGTGATGAGTCCTTTTATCCTGAACTGCTCGCTATTCTTCAGAAAAATCCTTCAGGTCCCACAAATTCTTTCGTTTTACAGCATTTTTGTGTATTTGAACCCTTTCCAGCAATGCCTGTGTAATTCTGAAATCCATCTTTTCACACTGAGGGACTCATATGCAACTATTACAGACGGTTCAAACGCTCACTGATGCTCCAAAAGGAAACACAATGCATTAAAAGCCAGGGTTGAAAACGTTTAGAATTTATGCATCAGTGAGTGTTTGGACCTTCTGTAATAGTTGCATATGAGTCTCTCAGTTATCCTCGATGCGAAAAGATGGATCTCAAAATCCTACAGTCATTGTTGGAAAGGATTCAAATACACAAAAATGCTGGAAAACCAAAGAATTTGTGGGACCTGAAGGATTTTTCAGTTATCACTAAACAAAAAAACACAGCTGTGGATCATTCAACAGTATTAAGAATAAAGGGAATGTAAACTTTTGAACAGGGTCATTTTTATAAATTCAACTATTATTTTTTTCTTGTAGACTATGTAAACATCTTTTATGTGAAACATTTAATTCAGGTCAGTACTAAATAAACAATAACATGCGTTTTGTATGATCCCTCTTATTTTGGTAAAAATGAACATTTTTCAGATTCTGAAAGGGGGATGTAAACTTTTGACCTCAACTGTATGTAATATACTACCTACAATATTATGCATCCTACTTGCAAAAAAAAGAGTTCACCTCAGAATTCTCTTATTTTTTTACTCACCCATATGTCATTCCAGACCTTTATGACTTTCTTTATTCTATGGAACACAAAAGGAGATATTTCACAGATTGTTCATGCTGCTCTTTTCCACACAGTGGCCCAGGGGGTAAGTAAACAATGACACAAGATTTTGTTTTGGATGAACTGTCCCAGTGAATCACCAGTAAATGTTCGAATGTTAAAGGATTAGTTCACTTCCAGAATAAAAAAAAATCCTAATAGTTTACTCTCATAATTTACAGCTAGTGCAAGACGAGCATTTGTGGTAAAAGTATATCAATTCGATTTTATCAGATCATTTCCCTTGATAAGACCCTTATTCGGTGGCTAGGTGGTGTAGAGCCCATTGAAACTGCAATTTGGACCTTCAACCCATTCAACCACCATTGAAGTCTGCTATATGGAGAAAAATCCTAGAATGTTTTCCTCTAAACTTCTTTTCGACTGAAGAAAGACATGAACATCTTGGATGACATAGGAGTGAGTAAATTATCAGGACATTTTATTATAGACGTTAACTACTCCTTTAAGGTCAAAGTCAAGCATCATCTTTTTCATTTCAAACAACAACAGAAAACAAATTCTTAGTGCTTTTTGTTGCATATCTGCACTGAGTACCAGAAGGCTTGTCAGTGTTTTTTTTCTTTAAATAAACACTTTAATGTCAAATATATTTAATGATCTAAAATCTTTTCTGGCCTGCATATACCTCAGAAATGAAAATTGTGGTTGTGTTCTCAAGTGATATTAGTTGTGTTTATGTGATGGTGTTTGTGTGTGATATTTTGCCCCCCCACAAATTAGTGTTTTTATTCACCTCTTCTTTAATAATAATTAAACTATTTGGGTTTATAGAGAATATATACAAAAACAGCAATGTAAACAGTAATTGATCATGGCTTGTGTTTCTCCTTTTTGAGTTGTGTTTCTTTACATTGAAAGAGTAGTTTGCAAAAAAATGAAAATTTTATTATAACATGTCCTCCAAGATAGATTAGTTTATTTCTTCATCAGAACATATTTGGAGAAATTTAGCATTGCATCACTTGCTCACTAATGGATTCTCTGCAGTAAATGGGTGCCGTCAGAATGAGAGTTCAAACAGTTGATAAAAAAATCACAGTAATCCACAAGTGATCTACACCACTCCTGTCCATCAATTAATTTCTTGTGAAGTGAAAAGCTGCTGTTTTTTAGAAACTAGCTTGTCATTAAGGTTTTAACTTTGAACCATCACTTCTGGCTAAAATACTGACCAATGCAAAATGGCCAACTTATTCACTGGAGAAAGCAAAATTATGGAGAGAACACATGTATTTTAGCTGGAAACACCTTAAAGGGGTCATCGGGTGCAAAACTAACTTTTACTTGTTGTTTGAACATTAATGTGCGTTGGTAGTTTGTGTACACAACCACCCTACAATGATAAAAATCCACCCAGTGGTATTTTTGTAATCTTTAAAAGGAATATCCCCTTTTTAAAATCAGCTCATTCTTAGCTTCTTGTCGTTGTGACGAAACACATTTGATTGACATGAGCGTTTTACCCTAGACCCGCCCTCACCGAGCTGAAACAGTCCAAATACGATCACCATTGTGTGACTCAGGTGCAGAGGAAGACTCTAATTGAGCGATTGAGGTGTTCTGTTGTTGGATGTAATAATGAACATCTGAGCAGCTGAAGACGCAGAGGTTTAACGTTACTTTCGTTTTTAAATGGAAAGTGCCGATCCCGATCTACATATGCGTCTATCTTCGTGCGAATCGTTCCTGATGCAGCTTCACCCACAACAGAAGTGAGTATAAGGGTTTTTTAATGCATCTTTGCAAATGGCCTTTCTTAATAATGTGCTTGTTGGTAAGTTTCGCAGATAAACGCAGCTAAATGCGGCTAAAGTAAACATAATCCCAGAGAGGGGCGGGGCGAGCAGAGCTCGGTGGGATTTAAAGGAACCATGTCTTAAAATGAGCTGAAATTTTGCAGAGCTGATTTTGAGAAGGTAAAAGGGTGTTTTTTTACACTACTATTGAGAATTTTTAACCACAGTATATTATACACTTTTCATTAAGACTCTAAAGAATCATATGAACTTGTGGAAAATGGGCATCCGATGACCCCTTTAACACCTAATAAATTTGCTTTTCACCTCACAAGATGTTAACTGATGGACTGAAGTCGTGTGGATTACTTGTGAATTATTGTGGTGTTTTTATCAGCTGTTTGGATTCTGACGGCACCCATTCGCTGCAGAGCGTTGCTCATTGGTGAGCAAGTGATGTAACGCTAAATTTCTCCCAAAATTAGTTTTAGAAGAAAAACAAACTCATTTAGATCTCAGATGGACTGAAGGTGAGTCAATTTTAATTTTTCATTTCATTTTGGGTGAACTATTCAAAAATGTTTTTCTTACCTAGATTTTTGTCTTGTTTCCAGCCAAAATATCTAAAAATTCTTAAATCAAGAAGGATTTTCTAGAGAAGTAAAAATATTTTCTTGTTTTCAAAAAAAGTTACAATTAAGTATTTTTTACTTGTCTAGAAAATCTTTCTTGATTTAACATTTTTTAGATATTTTGGCTGGAAACAAGACAAAAAGTAAGAAAAGCATTTTTTGCAGTGTTTAACATTACCCTGAACCCTTTCATACTCTTTCTAACTAGGCCTACAACTAAAGATTTTTTTTGCTTGTTTCCTTATTGTACATGACTATGAAAGGCACACATATGTGACAGCATCTTTCCACATTTCCCTGTTATATTGGGTTACAGTTGTTTGAAATTTTGTTCAAGACTTGCCTTAAAGTACATTTCTGATGTGTTAGTCCCAGCTCAAGACACACAAAAGCACATCGTCGCTGTGTTGTTTTAGTTTGTAGACATGCTTTTATGTTGTGGTGGATTGCAAACACATGAAATCAAAATAAAATGTTGTGCAGAGCATTTCTGTGGAGTGTGATTGGGTCTTTATGCCATTAAAATGCTGTTTTGCACATCAGCCTAATAACATTTCAATTCACACAGCTCCTATCTGATTTTTTGCAGCAGATAACGCTGATTGAGACATGACAGACACAAATGTTTTTTTTTTTCATTAACCCCAGAGGTTACTCACAAATGGCACTGAGGAAATTAACAAAGCATCACTTGCTCTTTTTAGTTGAAAATATTTTGGCCAGTGGCCTTTTCAAGGTTTTGTTATTCAGGAATCTGAAATATGACAGATAATAATGTGGTTGACCTTTCCCATGGATTTCTATCTGTCACTGCAGTATTGGAAATATTGACTTATCTGAAAAAGTCCTTTTTGACAACCAAAAAACAAATATCTGTAAGATTACCTCCCCCAAAATGAAAAATCTGAGGAATTTCTGGGATTGAAGCTTTTAAAAAAAACTAAATTCAAGTATTATTTGTGTATAATCATTTAGCAATACATATCATATACAGTCAAGCATGAAATTATTCATACCCCTGGCAAATTCTGACTTAAAGTTACTTTTATTCAACCAGCAAGTTTTTTTTTTTTTGACCAGAAATGACAGGCTTCTCCCAAAAGATAATAAGACGATGTACAAGAGGCATCATTGTGGAAAAAAATATTTCTCAGCTTTTATTTACATTTGAATAAAAATGGCATGTCCAAAATTATTCATACCCTTTGCAAACTGTCACAGTCTATGGGAAAATCCAAAGTTCTATACCATTCCAAATAGTCCAAGCTGTTCTAAAGCATCCTAATTACCCTGATTCATTGGGAACAGCTGTTTTAATCAACTCAACAGGTGAAAAACAGAAGCTCTCTGCTGTTGGTTTGTGGACAGTCATCATGGCTGAGACAAAGGAGCTCACTGAGGACCTGCCGCTGCACATTGTGGCTGCTCACAAGTCAGGAAAGGGCTATAAGACCATATCTAAATGTTAGGGTTATTATTAAAAAATACAAGATGTTCCGCACTGTGAAAAATCTCAGAGGACGTGGTCGGAAGCCAAAAGTGACACCTGTGCTGGCCAGGAGGATAGTGAGAGAGGTATAAAAGAATCACCACCAAGGCCATCCTGATGAATCTGGGCTCTGCTGGTGGAAACATCTCAAGGTAGACAGTTCAACGGACACTTCACACCGCTGGGTTCCACAGATGCAGACCAAGGAGGACACCACTTCTCCAAATAAGGCACACAAAAGCCCGCTTGGCCTTTGCAAATGCTCATCTGGACAAAGAAGAAGACTTCTGGTCTTCTGTTTTATGGTCAGATTAAACAAAAATTGAATTGTTTAGCCACAATGATATAGCCTTCATTTGGTGTAAAAAAGGAGAAGCCTTCAACCCTAAGAACACCATCCCAACTGTCAAACATGGTGGTGAGAACCTAATGTTTTGGGGGTGTTTTTCAGCCGGTGGACCAGGGAACCTAATCACAGTAAACATGAAACATGAAAAAGGAGCTTACTTCAAAATTCTCAACAACAACATCAGGCAGTCTGCAGAGAAACTTGGCCTTGGGCACCAGTGGACAGTTCAGCACGACAACGACCCAAAACACACAGCAAAAGTGGTGAAGAAATGGTTAGCAGACAAAAACATTAACGTTTTGCAGTGGCCCAGCCAGAGTCCTGACTTAAATCCAATTGAGAATCTGTGGAAGGAGCTAAAGATCAGGGTGATGGCAAGGAGACCCTCCAACCTGAAAGAGCTGGAGCTCATCGCTAAAGATGAATAGGCAAAAATACCAGTGGAGACTTGTGAAAAGCTGGTCAGCAATTATAGGAAGTGTTTGATTGCTGTAATAGCCAATAAAGGCTTTTCTATTGATTACTGAGAAGGGTATGAATAATTTTGGACATGCCATTTTTTGTTCAAATGTAAATAAAAGATGAGTAATAATTTTTTCCACAATGATGGCTCTTGTACATCGTCTTATTATCTTTTGGGAGAAGCCTATGTCATTTCTAATTAAAAAAAAAACTTGCTGGTTGAATAAAAGTAACTTTAAGTCAGAATTTGCCAGGGGTATGAATAATTTCGGGCTTGACTGTAGATATATTTTTTATTTTTATTTAATTTTTTATTTATTTATATAGTTCGTTTTGTTTTTATGAGGAACAGACTGAAAAATTGGTAGATGTTCCATTTGTCAAAATAAACCACACGTCTAATATGAAATATCAATAAAATCTATGCATAATCTTAGTTAATGTAATGTTCATTACAATATTTACTAAGACATTATTAAAATCAAATGTTGTATCTGTAATATTATTTGATGGACCTCAACTAACAATAACAATAAGCAGTTGCATTTTTATTAACTAGCGTTAACACAAAGAATAATACATTTGGTAACAAATGTATTGCTCATTGTTAAAATTATTATAATTCAGCATAAACTATGAGAGTTCATGAAAGAAGTACTGATACAGTGCCTTGCACATCAATCTATACTCTGTACACCATAATCACGAAGCAAAAAACAGAATTGTCACAATTTTGTAAATATATTAAAATTTTAAAAACTGAAATAAGTACATTGCATAAGTATTCATACCCTTAACTCAGTATTTAGTTAAAGCACCTTTACAGCCTCAAGTCTTGTTGGGTATGATGTGACAAGTTTTGCACATCTGCATTTGGCAATTATTTACTATTCTTCTTCTCACCTCTTCGCCTCTCAAGCTCTGGCAGGTTGAATAGGGGTAGACACACTAGTTTCAGGTTTCTCCAGAAATGTTTG
The DNA here is from genome assembly GCF_049309525.1 of Garra rufa. Classification (NCBI taxonomy): domain Eukaryota; kingdom Metazoa; phylum Chordata; class Actinopteri; order Cypriniformes; family Cyprinidae; genus Garra; species Garra rufa. The sequence continues at coordinate 10,254,075 of NC_133363.1, read as the reverse complement.
ATTGGGTTCAAGCCCATACTGTGTCTGGGCCACTCAAGTACATTCATAGAGTTGTTCATAAGCAACTCTTGCTGTGTGCTCAGGGTCATTGTCCTGTTGGTAGGTGAACCTTCTGCCCAGTCTGAGGTTCTGATTGCTCTGGACTAGGTTTTCATTAAGGCTATCTCAATATTTTGGTGGATTGAGCTTTTCTTCTACTCTGACGAGTCCCTCAGTCCACACTGCTGAACAGCCCCGCAGCATAAGGCTGCAACATCCATACTTTACTTTTGGGATGTCACTGTGCAGGTGATAAGCAGTGTCTGGTTTCCTCCATACACAATGCTCGGAATTGAGGTTTATCAGACCAAAGAATCTTGTTTCTCACAATCTAAGAACTCTTTAGGTGCTTTGTTGCAAATTCCTTGTGTGTTTCCATGTGTCTTCACTGAGGAGAGGATTGAGTTTGGCCACACAACAATGAAGCCCAGATTGGTGAAGTGTTGCAGTGATGTTTGTCCTTGTTTCTCTCATCTGCATATATGATCATGGAGCTCAACTAGAGTGACCATCAGGATCTTGGTCACCACTTTAAGAGTTGTGGCTGTTCCAAACTTCTTCCATCAAGAGTAAGAGAGTCTACATGCTTTTGTGAACCTTTAATGGAGCAGAATTTCTTCTGAAGTCTTTCCCATATGTGTGGTTTGACAAAATCCTATTTCTGAGCTCAACTGGCAGTTTTTTTGACCTCAGGACTTGGTTTTAGCTCTGATATGCATTTTCAGCTATTAGACCTCTTATTAAGACATGTGTGCCTTTCCAAATTATACCCATTTAATTAAATTTGCCACAGGTTAACTTCGAAGTGTAGTAACATCTACAAGCGATATGAATGCTCCTGAGGTATTCAACTAATAATTTTAACTGTCCTAGATAAGGGTAGGAATATTTATGCAATGGAATCATTTAAGTTTTTATTTTTAATAAATTTGCAAATATGTTACAAACCAGTTTCTTGCTTTGCCAATATGCTGCATGGAGTGTAGATTGATGTGGACATAAAAAATAATTTAAAGCAGTTTAACATTAGGCAGCAACATAACAAAATGAAGGGGTATGAATAGTTTCGCAAGGCACTGTATTTTTACTAAAAATTTATGAATCGATTTTTTCTTTAAACCTAATCTTTTAAATGAATAAGTTCTTATTTCTATACGTTTGTGTCCTTTCTGCAGCTTGAGAGATTGAGTCCCAAATGTTTGTCATTTCTAGTAAAGTACATGAAAAATGTTACTATTCGTAACATGAAATGTACAAATGTATCTGTCAAGATCTTTTTCTTTTTAAAAAGAGAAGGAGTCTAAATGATCTGCAGGGCACATGTCATGTGTTTCAAAGACACGCAGTAAAAGATATTCCCTCTGGGCTGTTTGCTCTTTTTTGCACTCGTCTCTGCACTCCATCTCACAGCATCACACTCTAAAATTAGCTGAGAACACTGAGCTCTGAACTGGACTTCCTTCCCTGAACAGCCCCTCTGTCTCTAACTCAAATAAAATCAATGTGCAGCTATTCATGTCCTTAAAACGTGTTTATGAGCAAGAGAGTTGTTTAATACTTGGTGTAATTGATCTTTATGATTTAAAATATACAGGTCTTTCAATAAAATAAATAAATTAAACTAAGTAAAAATAATATTATTTATCAACATTTCAGGTTAAAACTGTCAGGGTTCTGTCACTTCGGTCTAGTTTTCTTGTGGTTTTGTGACAGAGCCCTGACACTCCCGCCATCATGTCTTGTTTTCATGTTGTCTGCGTGCCTTGTTTCTTGTTGGAGTGTGGCGTTCGGATCCCGGCACTCATGTCTTGTTGAGTTTCGGTATCGTGTCGGGGTTTGGACATTCATACTCCATGTTCTGTCGTGTTCACCCATCTTGTTTCCTGATTATTGGTTAATTTGCCCCACCTGTGTTTCCCTCGTTACCTGCCTCATTTGCTCCCTACTTATTCTCCTTGGCTGTATCCGAAATCGCCCCCTATACCCTCAAATAGGGCACTATTTGAGGGGACAGCCATTTTAAGTGGTGTTCGAAACCATAGTGGACATTCCCGAGTGCACTCATTCAATCCCACAATGCACCGCAAAAACGAGTGTACAACCCAGGGGCGGCTGGCCCATGGTGGGCGATAGTGCATCGCCCTCCTTGAGCCACACGAAAAAAGAGAGGAGAAAAAGACTCTTATTTTGCTAGTCCTAGTCTGCATATTACGGTACAATCAACAGCCTGAATGTCACTTTCCAACCTAAAACCCCGCCCCCTTGGGGCGATCTCAGTCAGATTGAAAATCGCCCCAGCCGGTCTCATAGAGTTATATTGTGAGATTTTTTTTTTTCAAATTTTGAACCCTACAATGCATTTCAATGGGCACCGGGAGGGCTCGCCCCAACGTGATTTCGTAATACGCACTGATGCGTGCTCGAAGATGTACAGCACGCACGCGTAGCGAGACGTCTGAATGCATCGGCCATGCTTTCAATGGAGAGGGAACTTGTCAGGAACATGCCTGATTTTAATGAGAGGGTAATTGATCACTTTGCCTGCTTAAAAGAGAAGCGAGCAAAATTTCAATACAAGTGATGTGTGTTATTAAATGGTGCATTGTTTATGTTATCACGGCCGTAGCCAGCTATGAGGTCACCGAGGTCCGGACCTCGGGCATTTTTTATATTCAAAAATAAAATGTCAAGCTCTTTGAATGATTATTTAGCCGTTTAAACCACCTCATATCACATGAGTGTTTGCTGCGAGAAGCTAGCGCAGTGAAAGGGGCTTGAGAACGCGTTGAGTGAGAGCGCGGGTGCAGCGGCCTCCGTTTGTTGCCAGATCCACCTATTATACGTGTTTTTTGACTCGTTTGTCCAATTTAGTGTGACACTTTGGGACGTTTATAAAGTGGAAAGTTGAACGTTAGTTTTATGTCAGTGTCATTATTCTAACGTTATTTTTATAACTTGTTATAAAATAAAAATTCCCTCAGCTAAAAAAAACGAACTTTCCATGTAAAACATTATACTGAATAAAAAATCTTTCACAATCATCTACATGTCTGTCTATTTTGAAGTTTAGGCTATATGTAGTGCATTTGTGGGTGTTATTATAGCACAATTCTTAACACCTCACTAATTTTCAAACCCTGGTTATGGCCTTGTATGTTATATGTTGTATTCTCCAAATGTTGAATTTTAAATAGTTGTATTGATTGCATATTGGCAGCCAATTTTAATATGAGAAATAAAAAGTCTTTAATTGTTGCCAGTATTTATATCATTTTTTACCTTTGATACACAGCCACGTCCATCTCTCCTGAGCACGAGTTTGTCATCAGTCACGTCACATGAGCACGCGCTCTGTTGTAGAATACGCAAACGCCAGAAGCGATCTGTCGCATGAATACGACACTCATTGTTTACACAGAGCAGAGAGATTGTGGGTATAGCGGCTATTCACAATGGTAATTACTTGCGCGTATCGTGATTGTTTAAACCGATTTAAAGCTAAAAGATTACATTAGTTTGCGCAAACTCATCCGGGACTTTTCACTGATTTCCCCTTACGGCTTTTGCGTATTCTACAACAGAAGCGCGTGCTCATGTGACGTGACTGATGCCAAACTCGTGCTCATGACAGATGGACGTGGCTGTGTATCAAAGGTAAAAAATGATATAAATACTGTTCAGTTTCTCACAAAAATCGATCGTTTCGTGTCTTAAGACATCAATGTATCATCACGAGCCACAGGGAGTGATTTGGATTTGTCTGTGCATGTTTTTGTTTACTTTTAAAGGTTTGGTGCCCATCCACTGCCATGATAAGGCTGGCAGACTGCACCGGTTTTCGTTAAAAATCTTCGTTTGTGTTTTTCTGAGGAAACAAAGTAACCTACATCTTGGATGTATTGGGGGTAAGCAGATAAACATCAAATTTTCATTTTTGGGTGAACTATCCCTTTAACGTATTTCCCTGAATGTGTCCTGTTCTACCTTGTTCCTGCCAAGCCAAGCCTTGTCCTGTTTTTCCCCCCTCGGGGTAGTTTTGGTTGTTTTGTTTATTTTATTTTCCAATAAAGCCCATACCCTGCATCAATGAGTCCTCGCCTCTTCCCTTTACCCTTTACCCGATCTAATCAACTAAAGAAAAAAATATAACAAATTTTAAAAATGTATTTGAAATATTTTGGATGACTTCAATTTTTAATTTAATTATCTAATCAACATTTCTGGTTGAAACAAATTAGAATTTTAAAATAAAAAAATGTAAATAAAAGAATTTAATATGAAGTAAACCAACTTAACATTTTTATTTTAAATATTTTACAGATATATGTGACCCTGGACCACAAAACCAGTCTTAAGTCGCTGGGGTATATTTGTAGCAATAGCCAAAAATACATAGCATGGATCAAAATTTTTGATTTTTCTTTTATGCCAAAAATCATTAGGAAATTAAGTAAAGATCATGTTCCATTAAGATTTTTTGTAAAATTCCTACTGTAAATATATCAAAATGTAATTTTTGATTAGTAATATGCATTGTTAAGAACCTAATTTGGACAACTTTAAAGTTGATTTTCTCAGTATTTTGATTTTTTTGCACCCTTAGATTCCAGATTTTAAAATACATGTATCTCGACCAAATATTGTCCTATCCTAATAAACCATACATTAATAGAAAGCTTATTTATCGAGCTTTCATATGATGTATACATCTCAGTTTTGTAAAATTTAACCTTATGACTGGTTTTGTGGTCCAGGGTCACATATTATATATTACATTTTATATTAAGTAGTTTGATATAATAAACATGAATAATTTAAAATGTACTACATATTTATATTTTAAATGTTTCAAATGAATGCTAAATGTAAATATAATAAAATATACTCGGGTTGAATCAGTTTCTGTCTGTTTGAAGTTCAGTTTTTTTCTTTTTTTATTCAAAATCTGCTTTTCATATTTCAAAACAAGCTGGTCAAAAGCAAGGAATTTATTTTAAAAGGACTGAGTAAGTGAAATATAATTTAATTAACTTGAGTTTTCAAATCCATGCCACACATAAGGTGTAGTAATGAATGAATTTTCTTGTTGGGCTATGAATGGAAAAACTCCCAAATGAATTTCATGCACTTTCCAAGTAAATATTTATGAATGGCTGAAAACAGGGGAATGGTTGTTGTGATATTACTGCAGGTCTTTCAATTCCCTTTAGGTACACAAAAACACTGAATGTCCAGCCAATAGCCTGAGAGTAAAGAGGGGAGAAAACTGTAAGACTTGTCCACATTTCTCTCAGTGATTTGTGCAGCTCGTCTGTATTTCTGACTTCTCATCTGTGACCATGGCACGGTCTCGACTTCTGCTGTTAGTGATCTGCTTCAGTGTTCTCCAGTCTGGATATGGCCAGCCCTCTCGCTCAAAAAAAGCAGTTCCAACTCGACAGAGAGGTAACTTTTGAGTCCGTACCGTATGTTTATCCTCAACTGCGGCGAGACCCTTCAGATAGAATCAAGCTTTTGTAATGTATTGAATATTTTGATTCGATCTGACCTTAATGTGTCGTGTTTCTGCTGAGATACAGCGACAGAAGATGATGACATGAGGACGCAGATTGACAAGTTGTGGCAAGAAGTCAATTCCCTGAAAGAGATGCAGGCGCTGCAAACAGGTAAACAGTAATGGTTTATTCTCCATGTTTATGTTGCAGATCATTATTTGAATATTATGCGGCATCAGTGTATATTTTTTGGCACCCATGTTATCAAATGAGATTGTTGTGTCCGTAGAAGTGTTTCTGTGAAAAAGAAGTCTGCTTAACTGTATTAAATGTGCACTTGTAGTATACTTTAATTCTTAGATGTAATTGTTTTTATAAAACTGTATGTGCACGCAGTATAATAATAACGGAATATAATGCCACTTAAAAACATTTTTTTAGAAAGTGCACTTTGTTCTAATGTCTAATTAAAAGTTTTACTCCCAGCAAACACAGAACATTCCCCTAACATTCCCATATGGTTCCCATTTGGTTATTTTTTCGGGAACCAAATGAGAACGTTCTCAGAATGTTCCCTGTAGGTTCTCTTTTTAATAGCCTATAAAGAACGTTCTGGGAACCTACTGGGAACGTTCCCACACTGTTCTAAGAACGTACCCGGAACGTACCCGGAACGTTCCCAGTAGGTTCCCAGAACGTTCTTCTAACCTAAAGGGAACGTTCTATTTACGTAAAGAAAACTTTCCTGGCTAACCAATAGGGAACATTCTTGGGAACATTCTGGGAACTAAAAACTAACGTTCCCAGAACGTTCTGGGAACCAAAAAGTTGTTAGCTGGGCTTTTGCCTTTTAGCATGTTTCAAACATGATTAGCATGTTGCTAACATGTTGTTAACGTGATTATCATGATCCTAGATTGTTTTTAGCATATTTCTAACATGTTTTAACATGAATATCAAGTTGTTATCATAATTAGCATGCTGCTAGCATGTTTTTGTCAAAGTAGCATGTTGCTAGCATGTTTCAAACATGATTAGCATGTTATTAGCATGTATTAGCATGATTAACATGTTCTTAGCATTATTAGCATTTTGCTAGCATGTTTTAGCATAATTAGCATGTTTATAGTATGATTAGCATTTTTGCACGATTATGTTGTTAACATGTTTTTAGCACAATTAACACATTGCTAGCATGCTTCAAACATGATTAGCATGTTGTTATCATGCTGATAGCATGGTTAGCGTGTTGTTAACATGTTTCTAACATGATTAATATGTTGTTATCGTGTTTAACATGATAGACATGTTGTTAGCATGGTTAGCATATTGATAACATGTTGTTAGCATGTTTCTAACATGATTAGCATGTTGCTAGCATGTTTTAGCATAAGTAGCATATTGTTAGCTTGATAAGCATGCTGTTAGCATGTTTTAGCACAATTAACATGCTGTTAACATGTTTCAAACATGATTAGCATGTTGCTAACATGTTGTTAACGTGATTATCATGATCCTAGATCCTAGATTGTTTTTAGCATATTTCTAACATGTTTTAACATGAATATCAAGTTGTTAGCATAATTAGCATGCTGCTAGCATGTTTTTGTCAAAGTAGCATGTTGCTAGCATGTTTCAAACATGATTAGCATGTTATTAGCATGTATTAACATGATTAACATGTTCTTAGCATTATTAGCATTTTGCTAGCATGTTTTAGCATAATTAGCATGTTTATAGTATGATTAGCATTTTTGCATGAATATGTTGTTAACATGTTTTTAGCACAATTAACACATTGCTAGCATGCTTCAAACATGATTAGCATGTTGTTATCTTGTTTTAACATGATTAGCCTGTTGTTAGCATGTTATTAACACAATAAAAAAGTTCTTATGTTGTTGTTAGCATGTTTTTAACATTATTAACATTTTGCTATCATTTTTAACATGATTAACATGTTGTTAGCTTGTTTTTACCATGATTGGCATGTTGCTAACATGTTGTTAACATGCTTAACATGGTCCTAGATTGTTGTTAGCATGTTTCTAACATGTTTTAACATGATTAGCATTTTGCTAACATGGTTTTAGCATTATTAGTATGTTTTAACACAATTGACATATAATTTCAAACATAATTAGCATGTTGTTTTAAGAATGTTTAGCATGTCCATAGCTTGTTATTAGAATGTTTATAGCCTTATTAGCATTTTGCTAGCATGTTTTAACATGATTAGCATGTTTCTAGTGTGATTAACATTTTTTAGCATGATTAACATGTTGTTAACATGTCACCACTAATGGCATGTTCCTAGAATGTTGTTAGTGTGTTTCTAGCATTTTTGTTGACATGTTTTAGCACAATTAGCATGTTGCTAACATGTTTCTTGAATAATTAGCATGTTAGCAGCATGTTTTCAGCATGATTATCATGTCACTACCATATTGCTAGTATGTTCTTAGCATAATTAGCATTTCTTAGCGTGATTAACGTTTTGTACATGTTGCAAGCATGTTTTTAACATGATTAGCATGTTCCTAGCTTGTTGTTATCATGTTTTAACATAATTACCCTGGTGAAAAAAACAGCTAAAACCAGCCTAGGCTGGTTGGCTGGTTTTAGCTGGTCATAGCTGGTTGGCAGGCTGGTTTTAGAGGGGTTTTGGCCTTTTTTCCAGCCTGACCAGTCGTAGTTGGTCAGGCTGGAAAACCACCAGCTAAAACCAGCCTGACCAGCCTGGCCAGGCTGGGAGACCAGCTAAAACCAGCTACTTCCAGCTTAAACCAGCCAATACCAGCCAACCAGCCTAGGCTGGTTTTAGCTGTTTTTTTCAGCAGGGTAGCATGTTACTGGCCTGTTTCTAGCATGATTAGCATGTTGCTATCATGTTCTTAGCACGATTAGCATGTTGTTAGCATGTTCTTAGCACGATTAGCATGTTGCTATCATGTTCTTAGCACGATTAGCATGTTGCTATCATGTTCTTAGCACGATTAGCATGTTGTTAGCATGTTTTGGTATGATTAGCATGCTGGTTTACTTATTTCATCCATGGTAGCATTACCTAATGTTAAATCATGCTAGAAACATGCTAACAACATGCTAATCATGTTACAAACATGGCTGGATATTTTCATTCATGTTAGCAACGTTAAGTCACGTTAAAAACATGCTAGCAACATGCTAATCATGTTTAAAAAACATAGTAAAACCTGCTGATTTAGTAAAAAAACAGCTTGACACCAGCTAAAACCATCTGATTCAGTAAAAAAAGGCTAAAAACAGCTAAAACCAGCTGATCTAGCAAAAAGCCAGCTAAACACCAGCTAAAACAAGCTCATTTAGCAAAAATATCTAACAACCAGCTAAAGCCAGTTAATTCGGTAAAAAAAAAAAGCTAACCACCTGGTTGTCACAGTCAGGCGGGGTTGAGGAGTGGAGATGGAGGAGGAGAACCGGAATAAATGAATATGAACAAAGTTTATTAAACAAAACACTGAAAATGATACAAACAAACAAAAACCAGGAACATAAACCGAGGATATGTAACATCAACGACGGACAGCTGGGCGTGATCAGACACAGACTTAAATACACAGAAAACAAGGCGTGGTAACAAACAAGATAACAAGATGACGAGGGGGAAATACAAATATGGGCATAGACTAAACCAAATAAGACTAAACCAAAGGGGGAGAACAAGGATTAAACCATATAAACTAGAAACAGAGGGGGAAAAACACTGGGAAAACAGAACAGAACAGAACAAAACACAGACATAATCCTGACACTGGTTGCCTAGATGGTTACTGAAAATAGCTGTTTTTTTCCCAGGTTGACCAGCTAAGATCAACCTGACTAGCTAAAAAGTGGGCAAAATCACTTCAAACCCAGCCTGGGAGACCAGCCAACATAGCTAACCAGCTTAGGGTGGTTTTAGCTGTTTTTTTAGTAGAGAGTTGTTAAGCTCTGCTATAGCAATAGACAGCTTATACACCATAAATCTCATTGTATAAAAAGTTTTCACCCCCTCATTGAAAGTTTATGGCATTTTTGGTGGGTTGGAGAGTCTGATTTAAGAAAACTGTAAGTTGCATCAGCTATAAAAGATATAGAACACCCTGTTTGACACCAGCTTTAAAGCTGTAGAGAAGGAGTAAGGCCGTGTTCACACTTGCCGTCCTTTTTCAAACTGCCAGCGTCTGTTTTACATTCTAATCCTATGGAGTAAACCGTCTTTTCAAAAAAGCCCTAGCGCTTTTTTTAAACGCCACCGCCGGCGTCTTTTTTTGCAGCTCAGAGCGTCTTTTTAAGTTGAAAAAAGTTGAACTTTTTTTGAAGAAAACGCCCTACGTCAAGCGCTTTTTTGACAGCTGACCAATGACAAGCGAGTAGCGGGACCTATCGTTTCCATAACAACAAAAACAACAAGAAAAAATGGAGAAGTTGCCGGTAGATAAACTAGTTTCGGAGCACAAGTAGTTGTATGATATGAGTAAACAACTCTATCATAATATACATCACAAAGAGGCTCTTTCTCGACATTTCTTCACCACACAGCACTACGCTACTGTTGCAGCTGTTGTTATAGCAACAGAAGACGCACTCGGCTGCTTTTTGTAACAGAACGCTGTCAGCTTTTTTTTTTTTTACTAAAAAAACGCCCTAGTCAACTTTTTCTTGTCAAAAAAGACGCCAAGTGTGAACACGGCCTTAGTGTTCAAATTTTGGCTCAAAAGAAGAGGAATAAGCTTTCTCAACTTAATTATGAAATTACATATAAAGATGTACTTAAGTCCTACTTAAAGTGCTCTTATTATGCTTTTTCAAAAATGACCTTTCATGCTGTGTGTCATGTAGCTGTATGTGAACATAAACTACCTGCAAAGTTGTGAAGCAGAAAGTGCACGATAAATAAAGTTATTATCTATCAAAAAAAGAGTCGGATCACTTTTGCTGAAACGAGTCGTCAGGAATTCAAATCTTTTTCTGTTACGGCGACACGTCACGAAGTAACACATTTGCATAACGTCCGCCCGCATTCTCCGTCGCGAACAACTTGCCCGTCCACAAATACAGTAACATTTCCATGTGGTTAACATCGTGTTGAGAAGACGCTTTAGTCTATGCTGTGAGAGTAAATTTGTTTTAAAATCACTTCCAAAAGATGAATCTACAATTCCAATCCTGTGTTCCCTTCATTTTACTGACGACTGCTTTTACAAACTCGGGGAGTACAACACAGGATTCACCAAACGCTTGCTCTTAAAAGATGGATCAGTGCCCAGTTTATCAGAGGCTTGCTTCTCTGAACCTCTACCTGGAAGTATGATTAATAATTGATGATTGTATTTTCTAGCGATCGTTCAAAATACGTAGTTGTGTATGTTATGTGTCACGGGTGTGTGCAGGACGAGACGAGACGATAGACGAGATTAACAATCACCAATATATTTAATAGAATTCTCCAAGATGAACAAGGCTGGAACATGCAGGAACACAGAGGGCTTACACACACATCATTCCACGTTAAAGACCGACAAAAGACTAAACTCAAAGACAGACTTATAAAGGCAAACTAATTATCAAACACAGGTGACACAGATGACTAATAATTACAAGGACAGGTGGAACAGATGACGGTGACGAGGGCTAAACCAAATGACAACAGAATGGTAGGGGAAGACAATGGGTGAAACCAATGACAGACAGAACTGTGACATTACGCCCCCCTCCGGAAAGGCGCGTCCTCGCGCCGTGGAAAAAACGAGAGGGGCGGAAAAACAGTCCATGAGGGAGGAGGCTTTGGCGGAGGACGGCACCCCTGGAGGGGGACAACAAACAAAGTCAACAGAGTCCAGGGGGGCGACGAAGGTGGGAGGAGCCAGGGAGGAAACAGGAGGGACCTGAAGCAGGAGGAACAGACCCAGACCACAGCCATAATGACGGCCCACTGTGGAGCCGACGGAGGGAGGAACCATGGTGGACGAAGGCGTGCCGACTCCATGGGGCCGACCGACAGAGGCGGAGCAGATGGAGAAGGAGCCCGAGGCGAAGACGGAGAGCCGATGATCCGGGGTGACGCCGAGGATCCGGAGGGCCAAGGTGGAACAGGCTCTGGCGCCCGAGGCGGAGGCGGAGTCCCGGAGATCCGCGGCGGAGCCGGAGCGACAGAGGATGGAGGCTGTGCCCGCAGGAAGGAGGAGTCCCAAGGAGCCGGTGGGACGGCGTGACGAGGCACAGCCGGAGGAGCAGAGTCCTGAGGAGCCGATGGGGTGACGACTGACCAGGGCGGAGCCGGAAAGACGATGGAGCCCGGTGGAGCTGGTGGATCGACGGGCGACGGTGAAGAGGAGGGCGTCGAGAGCCGTGGTGGAACCGCGGGGTCGAAGGGCCGAGGCGGAGTCCTGGACTCGGAGGCTGGAGGCGGAGCTGAGGGATCCTCCAGCCGAGACGCCGATGGAAGCTGGCAGTCCCGCGGCGAGCCCACTGCACAGGTGGTGGGCTGAGGGTGAGCTGAGGGGCTGTCAGGGGACAGCGATGGCCAGACAGACATGGCAGTGGATGACAGAGGGTGGGTGGGTGGGAATTCCGGGCAGACAGGACAGACGGGTATTTCCATATTAAAGTCAATTAAGTTACCAGAGTTATCTTCGACGAGATCCGAGAAAAAGTCTATTAAATCCCCAGAATTTAGTCCAAGCTCACCCTCAGTGGTGGTGCAGTGGGCAGGGCTCTCTGTAGCCCTCTCTTGCTCCACGTCATACTCCACCGTCGCGTATGTTGCAGTCGGCTCTCGCACCTGGTCCGATGGGTCCGGCTCTGGCTCTGTCGCTCTCGGGTCGGGCTCTCCATCGTCGGTGGGCTCGGGCTGCAACTCCGCTTGTCGGGGTGATGTTGGGCTGGGTTCTGGGTCTGGAGTGGGGCTGGTGTCATCCTTCGCGGTCAACGAAGCTCTGCTGGACACCAGCACCCACTCGATGTAACCGGCGAGGCTCTCTCGAGGACCCTCCCCGGACAGCTGCCTCTTGATGTTATCATTAAGTCCGACGCAGAAGAACGTGCATAGGCAACTGTCCGGGTAGTGCGTTAACGGGGCGAGGAATATGAAGTCTCTGGTGTGGTCCTCGAGAGAGCGGTTCCCCTGCTTCAGGAGGAGGATGAGGACGGCGGGATCATCCATGACGGGGGAAAAAAAAAAAAAAAACTAAACACTGATACAAAAAAAACGGAAAATAAACGCAGGGGAAGACGCCGTGAACTGTTTTGGGTCGGTCTTTCTGTCACGGGTGTGTGCAGGACGAGACGAGACGATAGACGAGATTAACAATCACCAATATATTTAATAGAATTCTCCAAGATGAACAAGGCTGGAACATGCAGGAACACAGAGGGCTTACACACACATCATTCCACGTTAAAGACCGACAAAAGACTAAACTCAAAGACAGACTTATAAAGGCAAACTAATTATCAAACACAGGTGACACAGATGACTAATAATTACAAGGACAGGTGGAACAGATGACGGTGACGAGGGCTAAACCAAATGACAACAGAATGGTAGGGGAAGACAATGGGTGAAACCAATGACAGACAGAACTGTGACATTATGTTGTCTAACCGGCTAACTCACGCTTCTATAGTTATGTTGTTGTAATGCCTAATATAATGTTTAAGTTTAGAACATAGAGTTGAGCCTGGTTCTCTTACATAAGCAAATTGCGAGCACTTTCCATGGTAGTCCCAGTGGCGTAGCGGACGGGCCCGAATAAATAATTAAAGCGTTTTTATAACGTGAACGTATAGGACTTTTATTTTGGTAGTAATTGCAGCCTACCGTGTTTGGCGATTATGCCCATATCCGTTGTCCTTGTTATCCAATCACGATTAAGAATTTCCGCAACTGTTTAGAAAATGAGTAAAAGAAAATATGTTAGCGGAGCTCAAAAACAGACTAACCAACACCGAAAAGAGCAATTCAATGCAAAACTACCGAAAATTCAATGCAAAATTCAATGCAATACTGAACTTGCGATACTCAGCATTGAAAGCCAGCACGCGCGTCAGATGGACATAACAGACATTGTCAAGGACTTTGCGCAGAAAAATGCTAGGAGAAAGGGGCGCTTTGGAGGATTTTAAAGGTAATATATATTACCTTTATTGAATGTTAAACGTCATGAATCTTTGTTGTATACTGCAGATAGAAAAATATTTTGACGTCATGTGCTCCCTTGCATTTTAACAAGTTAATATAATTGCTGTTTTATTGTTGGTGTTTCTTTTATTCTTTTTTTTTTGTGAAAAGTTCTTAATAAATAAATACGAAATAATTACATACTATTAAATTCCACAGTACTAATTCACGATTTTGAATGAAAAGGTGAATCCCCCATCTAATTATGCGGTGAGGGGCCCCGCCTCCACTCTTGCGGGTGGGCCAACGTAGTTTGCGCTACGCCACTGGGTAGTCCACGCTAACTAGTTAAAGTATTCTCCAGTCATGCTTGCGTCTGTCTACACTCGATACGACAAAGCGACCTTTGCAAATCATTTGAACTTGTGTGAGCACGTCATAAATAGAACACGGCAACAGTTTACTGTCAGGGATTTGCCGTGTCGCGCCGCATCCAGTGTAGACAGCATCATAGATTCTATTGTATTTTGTCGCACCACACTGCTCACGTCCGGTGTAGACACAATGTCATTTTCTTGTCGATCAACCAATTAAACCGTTTCATTATCAGACTCCAGCTCGAATTGGTAAGGTACAATCATAGACTGTAAAAAAAGTACAATCAATTGTATTGAGGAGTCTCCAGGGCTGTCATTCAGTTATGGCAATAGGCAATAGGCTTTTAGTTTCCTTAGACCAATCATAAAGGACTGCACCGTCTGACCAATCACAGCAGTGAGGGCTCACGAAAAGGAGGGGTTTAGAGAGACTGATTCTTCGAACTGCTTTGCACGAGTCGTTTACGAATCATTTAAAAATGAGGTCAAATTAAATCTATTTTTGGAGAAAACTAAAGTGTGTTTTTTTTTTTTACCTTGCATACATGCAAACCCGGTTTAGGAGACTTATAAAACAATATTAACAACCTTTAAACTTGCATAATAGGAGCACTTTAAAGGCACAATATATATATATTTGGACATATTTTCGCCACCAGTGAGCACTTATTTAAAACAAACATAGTTTGATGACGCTGTCGTCTTTATCCCCATAGCTGATGCAATCTGTCGGGACTCAGGCAGAAATCATGTCCTTGGGTGAGCAAATGTATTAAAGTCTTACTAAGGTCACTGTAGTATGAAGCATGGTGAGGCTGAAAGTCGTGGAAGTGAAACATGGTCACTGGAGAGATTGCTAATAAAGACGAGCGGGATACACGCCTCGAAAGCAGCGGAGCTTTTATTATGCCACAGTCGACCGCTTCCATTTCTTCTGGTCATGCGTATGTAGGAAAAATGCTGTTATCATCAGTGTTGCCATAGTCTCGCATAGCCAGACCTTCAGACTGACGGCTGAAGGTCTGGAATTAATGGCAGCTTTCATTGGCCAAGGCCCGCCCATAAGACCGTTTGATCGACATGTCAAACAACCAATCACAGTTCGTTTCGTTCAGCGTCACGTTTCGGTGCGTGGAAATGCCCCCCACAACAACAGACTGGCGTGCAACAAGTCAGTTATTGAAATAACCAGCATTGAAAGATAACGAAGAAGAAGGAGAACAAGCAGTAAGTCAGTAATTTGTTCGCGAACGTCGCAAATGTGTATAACAACAATGGCGTCTGCATAAGCACCTTTTAGCAAAACGCCGAGTAAATCAGTCTGCGCTTTGTTTCCCGGCGGACCGAAAATCAACCTCCCGGAATTCCAGTCAAATTCAACTAATCAGATGACGACTTCGACATTCCTGAAGGCTGTATCCGAAATCGCCCCCTATACCCTCAAATAGTGCACTATTTGAGGGGACAGCCATTTTAAGTGGTGTTCGAAACCATAGTGAACGTTCCCGAGTGCACTCATTCAATCCCACAATGCACCGCAAAAACGAGTGTACAACCGATGTACGCTCAACAGCTAGAGATAACCCATAATGCACTGTGAGAGTTGCGCGCCGACTGAATTCCCACGTCTCGCCAGACGATGGCGCCCGCAGCTGAATCATCCATCCATCCGCTTGTCCACTGCGTAATACAGCATACAACACAGGTACAAATTCGTTGTAAATTGATTATTAAATTGTTTAACCAGGGTTTATATGTAAACTGCTTGACATAGTTCAAGATAAATCCTTTAATATTACTACTCGAACTGTCCGTTTTAAATGATTGTTAAACAGTAAGCAATACTATGCAAAAGCGGCAGTCCTTCCGGTGCACTCAGTGTCCGAATTCACTCACTCGTTTTCACTCACTCCTTCAAGTGGACTGAATGAGTGGACTAATGTAGGGAATAGTGAATGAGGGTATAGGGGGCGATTTTGGATACAGCCAAAGTGTTTCCAGTTAAGTGTACCATATGCATCAGACGTTTAGCCAACGTTCCGTGGGCGTGACTTCTGAGGCTGAGACTAGTGTTGCCAAGTCCACGGTTTTCCTGTGAAATTGGGCTACTTGCATACTTTTGCCGTGGGTTGTTTTCCATGTCTGTGGGTTGAAGCAACCCCAATAACGTAATATTTAGCCCCTGGAATGCCAATTTTACCAGAGGAACCCTACCGGAGGACCCCCTTCGAAACACGATTGGGCTACTTTTGACCTAGTTTTGAGTAGCATTTGAGCGGGTTTTGTTGTGAAAACCTGGCACTCCTGGTTATTATACTGGATACATTTAAGTGTGTTAAAAATTCTGTTATAATGCTACTCTGTGCATTCGTCACCTGTCTAAATTAATGCACAACATATTAAAGTGTCTTTGGGTTTTCCATGTTTTCTACAAAATAAAAAAATCAAGGGTGTACAACATTACACTAGTTAACATTGCTTATTTCTCTGGATTTAAACATTCTTTAAATCATTTGGGATAATGTAAGTACACAAGTTAGCAAAATATATAACTGTCACAGTAGGGGACTCGGGAGACAGACGTTCGGATCCAAATGCAGGCTTAAAGACATGAGAGTCAATGTGAAACAGGTGTGTGCAGCAATCAGTGCAGTGGGAAACGAGGAGCAGGTGTGTGCAGTGATTGGTGCAGTGTCTTGTGGGGAATGAAGTCCAGAATGTGTTGTGCAAGAGTTCATGATGACAGGATAGACCACATACGTGACAATAACACTGTTCTAGTAGTTTTTGGACGTTTTAATAAAAAAAATTGCATTTAAGGTGGGTCAAAAAAGCACTTGCATTTAATTATGTAATCAATAGTACATTTTCATTTAATTTAACAAAAAAAAAAAAAAAAAAATTCAATAAAGTGTCCAAAAACATAAAATTTAATTCACACTTATATTATTTCCATAAAATGTACCATTTGTAAAAGTATGTTAAGGCATATACTAAGAAGGTATTCCTTTTTTCACATAGGCAAATATTGAGAATGACTAATAATAATAACTGTTATGCAAAATGAAGTAGCTTCTCTGTCACTGCAGTCTACCTGATGAGGACAGCAACATGTCTTTCAGGGAGAAATCTTGGATTGGGATTCATCCAACAATATGGCAGACCCTTAAAAAAATGTACTACGGTAACCAGGGGCGCCGCTAAGGGGGGGTAAGTTAGGACAATTCTAAGGGCCCACGCCTTTAAGGGGCCCCCAGAGATCTGCTTTTGTATGGTAGGGGGGCCCAACCTCATATTTTGTCATAGGGCCCAAAATTGCTAGCGGCGCCCCTGACGGTAACCATAGTTCTCACTTGTTAAAACTTGTTGTAGACAACATAAAGTGTACGTTTACAATATAAAAGTTTTGATCAATTCAAGATGTTTTTAAGATATTAAATCTTACAAAAGATTATATTTCAAATAAATGCTTTTGATCCTTCCATAAATCATGGATTCTATTAAAGTATTAAGCATTACAACTATTTTTAACATTTATAATAAGAAGAAATTATTTAAATTATAGCATAATCAAATGATTTCTGAAGGATCGTGTGACTTAGGACTGAAAATTCAACTTTCCATCACAGGAATAAATTCAACATTTAAACATTTAACATTTACAAAAATGGTAATGGTATGTCAAAATCATATATAAATACATACATATACATATATAAAATATAAAATTATTTATTACATTATTACAATACATTATATATTATGGTAAACTGTGCCAGATGTAAATGTTGGACAGATGTAAATAAACATTGTAAGTACTTGTTAGCTTAAAAATAGTACTTAGTAAATAAAGATGGAAATATTTCTGCTACTAATTATTCATATTCATATTGTAAGGCATGTTGTGAAACTGCTATAAACCAGTTGACGTGAGTGAATGTTTATGTGTACATTTCAGTTTGCCTGCGTGGCATCAAAGCCCACAGGAAGTGTTACCTGGTTTCTGAGGAGGCCAAGCACTACCATGAGGCCAACGAGGACTGCATCGCACAGGGAGGGACCCTGGCCATACCTCGAGACATCAAACAAAACGACGAACTCACAGACTATGTCAAACGCAGCTCACCCGCATCCAAAGATTTCTGGATCGGCATAACAGACATAGTGAAGGAAGGTCAGTACGTGGACGTGAACAGCCTGCCTGTCACATTCTTCCACTGGGATCGTTCCAAGAGAGAGCCCACCGGAGGCAAGAGAGAGAGCTGTGTCGCGCTCTCACTGGCAGCACAGGGAAAATGGCACGACGAGGTCTGTCGCAGTCAGAAGAAATACATCTGTGAATATCTGATCCCGTGATGTGCATCACACATGACATAAATATGCTTGTTAAAGATACAGACAGCCTAAAGCTGGTCATTAAAAATAAACAGTAATGTACGATGTGTTCCTTTTATTTATTTGAACGGTAGAGAAACACTAAACAGAAACTTTGTCAGGTTTACAGTGATTGTTTTTCAAGGCAACAATAATATGATGTTTTTCTTTGAATATGGTGTGGTGTACTACAATTTTTATACAAAATTTTAAATTTTTTTATTTTTTGGATTTTAACAATCAGATAATTTCGAAGTTTTAGAATTTTAAATATTTTGCACTGTGTCATCTGTTCAGGTAAATTATTTAAAAATAATTATATA
>NC_133363.1:10210901-10234824 GCF_049309525.1 Garra rufa | reverse complement strand
GTTATATAATGACAGCAGACTTTAATCAAAAGGTTGAAGTTTGTTCTCAGCACAAGCTTTAAATTTCATAACTATCATGCATCAAGTGTCGCGTTACATCACAATATTTTCATTTCACAAACTGGCAGTTTACACTTTCAGCTGTTTTATAATGTACACAGACAGAGTGTTGTCGGAAGTGACGCAGATTGATGTGAAATCTCGCGAAAGTGCGTGGCGGCCATTTTTCCTCCATTGATTGCTGTTTTTGCTCACAGTCCAAGCAGAAAGAAAGTAACACAGATTAAACTGGATTACGGGCCATTTAGCCCAAAAGTTGTTTTTGCGACATCGCCTCGTTTTGCCTAACACACTCAGAATGGTGTCCCAAAGCGACTCGCAGAGCTCCTGTTGACAGCGGACCGCAACTGGATGATCAGATGGAAATGGTGCCCAGCGAAGAAAAGCAGCTTGTGCCCAAAGAGGTGAGTGAGGATCGACCTCAAAATAACACACAGAAATCACACTACAACTCTATAAATTGACCCATGGGCCAGAGACTCGCGTTTAGATAAATGCGGGGGGAGACATGAAAGTGCGTGTCAGTGTTGAGTTCAGCGGCTAGCATGAAAGTGTTAGCAGCAGCTCAGCTAACTATTAGTCAACAAGTCTTTCCAGCAGATTAAATACGTTCATAACCACTCGAGTCCGGTGATTTATGTGATTAATAAGCCGGATAATGTGTTGTCATGTGTGCCGTCCGACTGTTTACTTTTCACACAGCCTGTAAAGTGTCCTGCTGGAGTGAGTTCAGGGAGGTGCTGAAGTGTGCGCCATAGTTTATGTTAGCAGCACAGATTAGACTGCTTGGTTTAATCCACATTACTTCACTCATGGACACGATTCAGATTAGATTCATAATTCAGGTATTTGAGGACTGCTTTATATTTTCAGTTCTAAAAGGCTGTGTAATGTCAACACACAAGAACTATTTCACCTGGCAACCTATTTTGATCAATTCAGACCAAATACACCATTTCAGATTGAATCCACATTAGATCTTAATAATGTCCAGTAAGACTTTTGAACCATCAACTATTAGGATGATTATTTATTAGTATTCATTCTAACTCATAAATAACTCATTTTGGATTAAATGTCCATTCAGTTAAAAGTATTCAACTGTAGTATAAGCAAGTACAGGCTGTATTTATAGAATGCTTAAAATAGTAATATCTAGAAATAGTTTATGACAAGTATTATGGTATTTAAAAGAATATTACATTACAGTACATGTTAGTGAAAACAAGCGGCTGATAAATTTGATGGCCAATATAAAGCAGACAGGTATAATAGCACACATTTGAATTAATTTTTAAGTGCAGTAAATAACACTAATTTATTTTACATAATATTTACAGACTTGTTTTTATCATATATTTAATTAAAAAAAAAACTTGTAATTTTAAGTGTTTGCTTAGTTTTTATTTTGTGTTTATGTAACTCTTGTATTTGTGCAACTCTTGTTTTTGCCATTAAAGGATTACTTCACTTCCAAAATAACAATTTCCTGATAAGTTGCTCACCCCCATGTCTTTCTTTAGTCGCAAAGAAATTGTTTTTTGAGAAAAACATTTCAGGATTTTTTTTTCCAAATAGTGGCGCTCCACGGATTAAAGGTTAAAAATGCAGTTTCAGTGCGGCTTCAAAGAGCTCAACACAATCCCAGCCAAGGAATAAGAGTCTTATCTAGTGATAAGCATTTGTTGTTAAGTGTATAAATATGATTTGTAAAGAAAATGACAGATCGTTTAGCTAGATGAGACCCTTATTCCTCGGCTGGGGTCGTTTAGAGTCCTTTGAAGCTTTGTTAAAACTGCATTTTTAACCTTCTATCCGATGAGCACCACTGAAGTCCACTATATGGAGAAAAAACCTGGAATGTTGTCAAAAAACGTAATTTCTTTGTGACTGAACAAAGAAAGACATGAATATCTTAGATGACATAGGGGTGAGGAAACTATGAGGAAATTTTTATTTTAGAAGTGGAGTAATCATTTAAGAGAGCGTTAGATGCTGGCATGGCAATAAAAATAAATAATGACTAGTAGTAGCTTTTAAAAAATAGAAAAAAGTCTTAAACCAGTGTTTATTTATTAATCTATTTAAAATGACGATTACTGCTTTAGATAGCATTTTTAAGGACTGAAACAGAATTTTTGACAAATTAAAAACATGATGACAAATGCACATTTTAGAACATAAAGCAGGATTTGTTTGCAGTGTTTGTGAAATTAAATGTTTATTGAAGATTCAAAGACTTGCTTAAATGAAATGTGCATTAGCTGAATGCCAACGGTATAGAGAGTTTGTACTTGTGTCACAATTTGGTCAGTTACCCGGATGCGCGGCCATACTGGCTTTACTCTGATGTAAACAACAGCACGGACTACACGGTTAATGTACCTTGAATATGTTGCCCTGCCAATTCATGCTGCCTAACCCATGAAAAAAACATGTAGCTGCTAAATCATATATAGAAACACTTAGTAAGCAGGCAAGGGCACAGTGTTTTTACAAACTAAGTTAATAGGTGGAAAAGATCTGTATGTGCAGTATTAATTAAGATATTATCCTAATACAGTGGTTTTCAATCCTGGTCCTGGGGACCCACTGCTCTGCACATTTTGTGTGTCTCTCTTATTTAACACACCTAATACAGATCATCAGCTCATTAGGAGAGAGATCCATGTACTTAACAGAGTGTGTTAGATAAGGTATACATACAAAATGTGCAGAGCAGTGGGTCCCCAAGACCAGGATTGAAAACCACTGTCCTAATATTTCACCTACCTGACTGTAAATGATAAGAGCAAACACAAATTGAGTCAAGATTCTTGCCCTGGAAATCCTGGATGAGTTTGGCCAACCACGAAAGCCTTTGTTCCTCAGACAGTTTTAGCACTCTTGTGCTTGATTTGTTACAACTTTTGGCAGTCTATAGTACTCCAAATGTTTTTCCTGGTCCTGCTGATCAGTACAGCCCAAAACATGACAATAATTTTCAGCAGCAACGTTCAGCAAAATTAGCGTTTTGTTCGATGCCCCCAACATGGCCGATTGATGACGAGTCGTGAAAACAAGAAATGTAACAATATCTGATAAAAACACTTATGATCAGTGTCTTTATTTTGGCTCTTTATGTGGTTGTTACTGTCAGTGATTAAATTCATGGGTTAGACAGCCAGTGCGTCAGGGATTCCGTCTAAATTCAGAGCAGGATTAATCTATTCAAACACATAACGACAATAAAAAAAGACTATTGACTTTAGCTTGAAATGAATGAGTCTGTTTGATCCTATTTGATCCTGTAAATTGGTCTGCAGGATTAACATGACCTTCACTAGCTCCACGCCAATTACCACATGAATCTGTCTCTGTCTTTTATAGCGGGATGCGACACTCCCACGCTCTTCCTCTGGGTTGTGACAACGCCTGCTGGAAATCATTGATTAGTCAGCACTAAAGTTTATAGTTATATTTTATCTCCAGTGTAACCAGATTACCTTCAAAGCACACTGGGCCTTTTCTTTCACATAGTTGTGGCATTTATCCTGTGCCAGTGCTGAATGATGTAGACTGCTGTCACAAAGGTCCATGGGATCACAGTACACCACTATTACCATGGGACTGGAGCTACACAATTAATCGAAATAAAACCAAAATCCAAGAAGTTACCGCTTTTATTCCAACGAAGGGCGAAATGTATAAATGTGTTGCACTTTAAGCAGCACCGCGCAGACAATCGGCGTAAGACAACCAAAGTACTGTGAGAGCAATTTGAAAGCATGCAGAGCCATCTGCTCTCTCAGGGCTCCAGAAGTTTTGCGACCATTTTTACTGCCGGTGGGACTAATTTTTGTGAGCGGTCGCACTGGCGCGACCGATGTGTTGTTTAACTCATAAGCACTGCCATTTCTGTTCCATATGACATCAAACGACAAACGAGACGAAAGCAAAACTAAGCCGTGCATCATTTTAGCTGTGCAGGGCGGGCCGCAAAGCAAACAGTCTTGTCCGAGCTCAAAACCGCTTTCCTCGGGAGCCAAGTTGATTTTGCGACACTGTTACTGCACAGTGCTGCGAGATCCATTAATAAGTGTTTAAGTTTGCCACACAATGAAAACAGTTGCTGCAAGATCTAGTGAGAATCATTCAAATTCTGCCCCAGAATTCTGTTATAAACAGCGCTGACTTACGTCAGAAAACCAGAAGTATGCTAACTATAACCATGGTGTTGTGGTAGAAATAATAATACATTATTCATTTGCACCTTTTTAATGACTTTCCAGCATTTAACATAACTATTTCCAGCACTTTAAAGCTCTAAAATGATCCAATTTGCATGTTTTTTTTTTTTTATGGGATGATCAAAAATATACTTTGCTGTAAACAAAGTCAAATTTGTTTTGCTGGGAAAACATGACTAAACATCACTAAAATGGTAGAATCGAAAAACCCCAAAAAAATCTCGCAATACATATCGTGTCGGCGCCCAAGTATCATGATAGTATTGAATCGGGAGTTAGGCGTATTGTCCCATCCCCAACTTGAGCTCCATCTTTGTGTCAGCTCTTGAGTTTGTACTAGGGCTGGGCAATTTGGCCTAAAATCAAAATCTCGATTAATTGAACATTTTAACCCGATTACGATTAATGAACAATTATTTTATTCATTAATAAAATTATATTTAATTATATTTAAATAATATTTATTTTGTTGCCCTCATAGTTCACTGACAAGTTTTGTACAGTAAATATGCGCACATATTACAAGTGAGAGATTTTTGAATGAAGGGTGCACACACTATCTACTATCTATGATTATTTATTGAACATCAGTGTTGAACAACTGAAATTAAAGCACACATTGCTTAAAACGAAAAGTCACATTTTTCTTAAATTAGTGAAAATAAATAACTTGCACTTTTGGAAACAAAATAAATTATTTATAAAATAATAATAAATATTAAAAGTAGAAAATAATAATCTCTTCTAAATAAAATTACTCTTGTATATCCTGTAAATACTTTTTACTGTATAAATACTGCTTAAGCTCTCCATCGACATGTCGGAGGAATAACGTAACGTAACGGAGCGGGGTCACCTGACTCTACACGCAGTAATGTTTTTAAAGGGAAAGTAATTGAAATAATTGACCTGGAAAAATTTGATCGATTATAGGTTCTGAATGTCGATTTCGATTACTTTTCGATTAATCGCCCAGCCCTAGTTTGTACTTAACCAAAACCAAATTTAATAGCAGAAAAATCTATTCCCCCCCCAAATCTTGCAGCCCTAAAAGTTACCCTTGTACCTTCAACCTCATGTTGCGCCAAGAATGGCGTTCCTGCAGTTCAAGTAGTGTAAATCACATCACATCAAACCAAATAACATCAGATGTAGGCCAATTTGTGGCTGCAGTTGCTGGGACCCCTAAATTGCTGGTCAGCGATGCTGAGCTCTCTCTCTCCCTCTTCATTGTCAGATTGGCTCGTTTTAATCTGCTCAGGATGGGCTCTTAGTAATCAAGACCGTCCAATGTCAGCATGCGTCCTGTCAGGACAGCTTCTTGTAATGATTTCGCTGTAGCTATTATTTCAGATTTAATGTTCCTACTTCAGACTCTCTGCACTTAAACTACCAGATTTTTCATGTTTTTAAAAGAAGTCTCTTCTGCTCACCAAGCCTGCATTTATTTGTTCTAGAAAGTGTTGAAGTATTGTTTTCTATTTTAATTTATGTAATTAATTCTTGTGAGCAAAGCTAAATTTTCAGTAGTCAAGTCTTTATAATAAATTACATTAATTAAAATAGAAAACAGTTATTTAAAATAGTTAAAATATACAATTGTACTGTTTTTGCTGTACTTTGGATCAAATAAATGCAGGCTTGGTAAGCAGAAGAGACTTCTTTAACATTACATTACTGTGGAAAAACTTTTGACTGGTAGTGTATCTCAAAATTTCCAACTGTCCCAGTGCCACACAGAGGCCTGGCCCAAAGAACAACTGCTGCCTTTAGATAGAAGAGGAATGTTTAGCATTCTAGCAAGCAGGAAGTCAAAACATAAAGCCAGTAAACTTTCACAATAGCTTTTGAAGTGTAGTGTCTTTCGGGTCAAAATCGGCTTATGCGTAGCTCCTATTATGATGCGTGGTTGTAGGGTCTGCTGGCTGTTTCAAAGGACCACCTGCTAAAAGTAATTAAGCCGTTTGACAGAAGGCTTGAGGGTGACTCATGCCCAGCAGGGTGAGGCACATTTTTGTATTAAGTCCTCACTTGCTTTTTTTTTTTTTTTTTTTTTTTTTTTTTTTTTTCCCAAAGTACATATCCCATAGGTCTGGTTTTTGGGTCTGGAATGGTTGGTGAATTTAGTCATCTGCTCTACCAGTTCTTTTAAAAGAAGTCTCTTTTGCTCACCAAGCCTGCATTTATTGGATCTGAAGTACAGCCAAAACAGTGCAATTTTGAAATATTTTTACTATTTAAAATAACTGTTTTCTATTTGAATATATTTGAAAGTGTAATTTATTCTTGTAATTTTTAAAGCTGAATTTTTAGCATCATTACTCCATTCACATGATCCTTCAGAAATCATTCTAATATTCCCATTTGCTGCTCAAAAACTTTTTTATTATTATAATGTTGAAAACAGCCGAGTAGAATTTTTTTCAGGTTTCTTTGATTAACTGAAGGTAGCTGAAATAGAAATCTTTTGTAACATTATAAATGTTTTTATTATCACTTTTGATCAATTTAAAGCATCCTTGACCCCCCCCCCCCTCCATTATAGTGTATAATATTACAAAAGCTTTTTAAGACTGGAAAAATGTTGCCGAAAATTTAGCTTTGATCACAGGAATAAATTACATTTTTAATTATATATTTAAATAGAAAGCAGTTATATTAAATAGTAAAATTTTTCACAATATAACAGCTTTTTCTGTATTTTGGGTCAAATAAATGCAGGCTTTAAAAAAAGTGTACTGTTCAAAAACTTTTGACCAGTAGTGTATTCAAATTTGATTTTCATTTATATTAATATTAATAAGGCAGCTGAGAATTATCATGGTTAAGATCTGTTCTTAGACACAATGCAACAAGTGTGCATCTGGTTAAACAAACTCTTAGTAATAATACTCTAAAAATTATTTAAACCACACCTTATAGCATATCAATGCATTTTCTGTAAAAAAAAAAAAAGGTCTTAATTCAGTGTTTTATGACATTAACATGATTTATTTCTTATTATCATAAATTATCGATTTTTACAATAGGTAACAGGGCTCGACATTAACGCTTGTCCGCTTGTCTGGGACAAGTGGATTTTGTGAATGGGCAAGTGAAAGAAAATTTTACTTGTCCGACTGCCACCTATTGGTGGTTCGGTTTCATATTTAAAAGTATGGCATTTTTTTCTCATTTTAGATTTATATGTTAAAAAATGTACAACATTAATCTTATAACATTATTTATATATTTGCAATTTTACTGTGTAAATGCATTTTTTGGAACCATTTATCTTCATTAAACAGTCTAAGTAAATACATTTAAATAGCATTTTCGATGCAGACTGAGTTTTTCCTGTGCAGTGGAAAGATGGAGTTCGTTGATACTGATTTAATCTGAATGGTAACCATACAGAGTCTAATTATTCTAATTGAATGTATTGATAAAATGTCAGAATTTAATGTAAATGATGACGCATTTAGTAAGGTTAGGAAAATAAAGTTAAAAAGTGTCCTAGAAATCAATTTAAGGCAAATATTACAAATATTCTGATTAAAGTAAGACCTTATAGAGCAGTGATGAGACTATTGCTTCAGAATAGATTAATTTACGACCAAAAAAAGGCTCTTTTTTGCCTCGGACAAGTATTTACTTGTCCGAAGGACAAGCACATGTCAAAGCTTAATGTCAAGCCCTGGGTAACAAAGATTTTATTCAGCAAGGATGCATTAAAATGATCAAAAGTTACAGTAAAGACATTTGTAATGTTACAAATTCCACTTAAAATAAATGTTGTTCTTATAAACAAATTTATTAAGAAGCAAAAACGTTTTTTAACATTTGATAATAATCAGAAATGTTTCTTGAGTACCAAATCATGTACCAAATTATGATTTCTGAAGGATCATGTGACACTGAAGATTGTAGTAATAATGCTGAGAATATTTACATTTTAACATTCCTTTTAAAATATTTAAATAAAATTATTTTCAACTGTTTTAAATAAAGTAAACGCAGTCTTGATGAGCATAAAACGATTCTTTATTTCATTTAAAACGTGTACTGACCCCAAACTTTTGAATTGTAGTGTACATCACTCCAAAACTAGTCGGATGTCGTCGTTGAAACAGTTAATGAAACCAAAGTGCTGCATTTACCCAAGTTACCTGATGAGTGATCACCTCTGTAGTTTTCGTGTTTAGATGATTTGCTGCCCACGTCACATTCTTTAAAAGGAATGCAGATGTCACCAGGTAAACAAAAGTGGCTTAGTTGGGCTAACATCCACCTTTACTGTCAGTCATCACTTTGTTCTGCACTACTGTGTAGAATAAAAGCAGGTTGGGTGACTTTCTCTTTAAAGTCAACCTATACAAACATTGCATGGAATTTCCCTGAATAATAATCAGGCGCTGGTTTGGGCCTTTGATTCAGGTGCTCTGATAGTGTTCAAAGGGACTGAAAATGCTAAGCAGGATCTGAGGCCCCAGTGGCCCCTCTCTCTCTTTCTCTCTCTCTGTGTCTCTCTGTCTCTTTTTCCATCAGCTGGCATCTGTGTGCCAGGTAGGAATCTTTGTTCACTTCAGCTATTGATGTCATCCGCGTCGCACCACAAGCTCACCGTTTTTATCACACCCCCACGGGACCAGAGCATGAGCTAAATTACAACTCAGGACTGCATCCAACCTGGGAACCTACGCCTGGAAGTGTGTTGCAGCCGGGCTGCTTAGTCCCAGTGCGTAGCAGTGTACATGTAGCTACAGCGTGAGACTGCGCGGTGGGCGACATACCTTAAAAATAAATATAATTTTGTCATATGTGACCCTGGACCACAAAACCAGTCATAAGGTTAAATTTTACAAAACTGAGATATATACATCATATGAAAGTTCAATAAATAAGCTTTCTATTGATGTATGGTTTGTTAGGATAGGACAATATTTGGCCGAGATACATCTATTTGAAAATCTGAAATCTAAGGGTGCAAAAAATCTAAATACTGAGAAAATCACCTTTAAAGTTGTCCAAATTAAGTTCTTAGCAATGCATATTACTAATCAAAAATTACATTTTGATAGGTTTACAGTAGGAATTTTACAAAAAATCTTCATGGAACATGATCTTTACTTAATTTCCTAATGATTTTTGACATAAAAGAAAAATCAATAATTTTGACCCATACAATGTATTTTTGGCTATTGCTACAAATATACCCCAGCGACTTAAGACTGGTTTTGTGGTCCAGGGTCACACATATATATATATATAATACAAACATGTGTATATATATTAATAAGGAAGAACATGGAAAGGTTCAATCAAAGGTCAAATCAAATTGATTAATCTCGAGTAATTGCATCCAAATATATACGTGCGTGTGTATATGTGTGTGTTTGTATGTGTATACATACATATAAATATAAACAGTACACACACATTTAATATGTAAACACAAACTTCTATTTTGGATGCGATTAATTGCGATTAATCGATTTGATAGCACTACATTTATTGTACATTTATTATTTATTGTATATTTATTATGTATATATAAATGCACACAAATGCATGTGTATATATTAAAAAAAATTCAACCAAGTCCACCAGACCAGTACAATATTGCCATTAAATGTAGCAAGAGGCACGTTCTTTAACGAGTCTTTCATTCCGAGAACTCTGCTCTTGTGTTTGCTTAATTATGCATTTAAACGTTAATGACCAAACCTATCATTATAAAAGTTGCTGCACATGGAATATAATGCGGATAACATTTAAAAAATAGTTTTTATCAGGTTACACACTGATTATTTAATTATCACTCAAACCCCTTTCTCTACCTGTCCGTTGGTCGCGTATATCCTCCATGTTTGTAGTTTTTTAACACTTTTTATGCGTGTTTGTAGTTCTAATCGAATCCTCGTTCACGGCGCAGTGTGTTGCGGGCAATATTAGCAGTTAAAAGTGTGCATTGATCGTTAAGTAGTAGACCATCCGGGAATCTTTGGAATACTTTTTAAACATACTACGATTTGGGACATACAATACTATTTAGGACGGACGTCTTTGGCTTGTCTGAACGCTAGTTTGTGCTCCAGTATAATCGGTCCGCCTAATCTCATCCAGTGAGAAACGTTCCGCGGTGCAAAACTTAGTGCGATTAAAATGCGTTAAAAAAATTTAACGCGTTATTTTTGTGTAATTAATTAATCTAAATTAACGCGTTAAAGTCCCGGCCCTAATATATATATATATATATATATATATATAAAATTTAGATTATAAACTAATTATATATTTTATTAGTAAATATATACACAAATACTTTTAACATGTATACGTGTGTGTGTGTGTGTATTTATTTATATATACATAATAAATATACACAGCACACACACACACACACACACACACACACACACACACACACACACATATTATGTGAACACAAAGTTTTATTTTAGATGCGATTAATCGCAATTGATCATTTGACAGCCCTAAAAAATGTTTAAGTGCTCTCAAAAATTAATCATGATTAATCACATCTAAATATGCACACATATATTATGTAAACACAAACTTTTATTTTGGAAGCGATTAATCGCGATTAATCAATTTGACAGCACTACTTTTGAACCCTTTTGACAATGTAGGGAGTATTAAATGTTATATTTAAAAAATAATAATAATTTTAATTATATTAAAAATAATAATTCAAGCTGTGCACATTAAATCTTAAAAATAATTTTATAGTGAATCATAATTGTTCATGTTTTATTCTACTTTAAAATATCAAAAATGAAAATATGATTTCTCAACTCTGAATATTAAGCTTATTTACAATGTTTTGTCCATCAGCCTCAAGGAATAGTAAATATAGGTATATGTATTTTAAAATATTTGTACACATATTTGCAAGTGTATTAGTTCATTCTAAAGGATATCTGACATAGACAATAAAAACTGCTGCTGAAATCTCATAATAATAAAAAATGGCTTCAAAAATTATTTTTGTATATTTTTTCGTATAGTATTTAAGTATTTCACATTTTGTGGACACTGTTAAATAGTTTTAATAATTTATTTTAAAATTTGTAAATTACCGTAAACATTTTTGGGTGTTGATAAACACATCACATCATCGCAAAATATTTTTGTGATTAAAATGACATATCAACAAGAAAATATGAATATACACTACCAGTCAAAAGTTTTTGAACAGTAAGTTTTTTTTTCTGCTCACCACGCCTTTATTTATTTGATCCAAAGTACAGCAGAATCCGTAACATTTTGAAATACTTTACAAATAACTGTTTTCTGTTTGAATACGTTTTAAAATGTGTTTTATTCCTGTGATCAAAGCTACATTTTCAGCATCATTACTCCAGTCTTGAGTGTCACATGATCCTTCGGAAATCATTCTGATATGCTGATTTGCTGTTCAAATTTTATATTATTATTATTAATTTATAAAACCGTTATTTTGAATAGTAAAAATATTTTAAAATTCTACTGTTTTGCTGTAGTTTGGATCAAATAAATGCAGGCTTGGTGAGCAGAAAAGATTTCTTTAAAAAACATAAAAAATCTTACTGTGGAAAATCTTTTGACTAATAGTGCATCATGAATATTTTATAGCCATCTTCCATCCCTGCGTCATTGAAAGTCTTCACTGAGATACAGATCTTGTAGCCCTTTGCACCTTGTCATAATAAACACCGGCCGCTCGAGTACAGGCCAACCTGTTTCATGCGAGCACCTAACGATATTATCCCTGATAAAAATACCCTGTAATCTGATAATGCCCCTGCTTGTGTTGACATCTGTGTGTCTTTTACAGTGGCATCTTCACATTTTCTCCTCTAGATCTCTTTTCTTCCTCTGCGAACTGACCTTTAACAGATATCAGATATCAGACATCAGCGCCGCTCAGATCGTGATGCTCAGCCTTACGCTTGGGGCTGGTTTGACTTCTCCTGAACAGTGTGTTTTTGTTGTTCTGTCATCAGGGTATTTTTTGGAGTTGCAGGCAGAGTATTTTTGAGGAGATGCGAAAGAGGTTCTCACAGGTAGCTGTGTTTGTGCTGCATGAGTGCGTGTTTACAGCATGGTGATTCATTCGACACTAACTCGCAAATGAAGACGTCAGGGAAAAATCAGCTGGTTTGTGATGAAGCTGAGGGCTAGACAGTATTACAGACAGATGGGAATTTAAGTAAAAAGAATGAAATGAGAAAATTTAATAATAAAATCTTTTCATTTTAGACTGGAATATTCCCTAGATGTTTTTCGACAAGCTCAATGAGATTCACCCAGATAGTAATATTTAGCTGGAAGCTGAGAATTTGAGTATGTAGTTTAAAAAATATATAATTGTCTGTAAAGTAGATAAAGTCAACATGAAAAAAAGATTCCCATTTTTACTCGTGCGGAATATTCATGAATAAAAATGTAGAAAGAAACTCGATTTTATCCATTGGCAGTTGGATTGGAACCAATAAGTACAGTGATGAAGAAATATTTAATAAGTTATAAAACACATCTTTAGAAAGTACTCAATTTAAAATGTTCAAAAGGTGATTATTTTAAAGTACAGCTCATTTAAAACGATCTACTCAAGTTATTTTCAAAGCTTTTCCCGTCAAAAATATACGTAGAAATGTTTTGCTTGCGTCGTTCTTGGAATCCCCAGTCAGCCCTTTTTGTAACATGATCAGTTCTTTAGCAGACGCTCAGACAGCATATGAAAAGATCATGGCTTTGCTTTGTAAACAACACCTGCAATTAACCAACCATCACCAGTCATGCTGTCGACATTATGGCCTTGACTGCCTACCGTGGCCTCGTTTGAACAGTTAAGCCAAAACGTCACTTTACTGAGCTAGTTTTGCAGTTACATTAAACTGGGTGTAACTATGTTTAATAATATGAATGTTTACTGTTTGAACCACAATATATTTATTGATTACTTACTAGTCAGGTTTGCTCACAGGCATGGTCGTGTAATCTTGATTTGTTCATGGTGAATTGCAGAAATCTAACCTAAGTAGCTTTGTATTGTTTGAGTTCAGTGTTGAAGTATGTACATAATTCCTAGCTTACTGTGTCTTCTTGGATGTCGCATAAATGGCACAAGCAGACTGTTGCACTTTTGCTTGCCTACTGCTTTTCTTAACACTGGAGCTGAGCCCAAACTCATGTGTGCTTGGTTGAAGTACACTTGACAAATCTCACCTTATGTGTTTGTGTATTTACAGATTGAAAGTGCAGCGGAGGAGCCGAGGGTGCTGTGTATAGTGCAGGACACCACCAATGCCAAGACCGTCACTGAGAGGCTGACGCTCAACCTGCCCGCCTCCACCACCGTCAACAAACTCTATGAAGATGTGGCTCAAAAGGCTGGATATGTGAACGGCACTTTCTGCCTGGCGTGGGCCAACACTGGCGATATGGTGAGAGTCCTTCCATAAAACATGCAAAAAACTCTAGTTCTTATTTTTCTCCCCAAAAGAAATCAAAAGAAAAAAAAATAGTGCATAAAGAAAATGTAAGATTAGGAACTACACTTCCATTCCGGCGTAATAGTCAGGGAAGTTTGCTGCCGTAATATGGCTGAAGGAGCCGCAGTAATATCACGCAGCACATGTGCAAATGCTAACCTAGCTGGGAACTAATTTCAGGCGCTGCGTGATATTATTCCGCTTGCTTCGGCCATAGTATGGCAGCAAACTTCCTTGACTATTACGTCAGAATGGAAGTGTAGTTCCTAATCTAATCAGCTAGAAAAGCGCAGCTTCACATTTTCCGCTGGTATTCGTACACGATATAAATACAGAAAAGTGAAGTTTTAAATAGGAAAAATATCGAAACTCGTTGGTCATTTTTGAACGCGATGCTATTGGTCTAATAGGATTCAATGATCTATTTTCTTGACAAGAAGTTTTTATTTATTCGCTCTCACATAAATTGGGAGACTTTTCAGACGCGTGCTCCAACTTCAGCACCAGGTGCCAGTCAAATGAGCGCAGGAAATGTACAGGTGACGAGGAGCTTGAGTAGAACAACAGTGAACTGCAGTCAGATGAGAAAATGAATTTATCTGTCCTGTCAGCTGTTATACTGTGCTTGTAGCTCACACGCTTCATTTGCAGGCACAAATGCAGTGCCACATGCTGTAACCTGTGTCATTTCACATTAAAGTGCCAATAAAACTATTAGCATGCCTGTCAGATCCATGTCACGTGTAGCAGTGGCAGCTCTTAAAGTAATATCAGCCAAATAACCTAATAACCCTGCTGCTGTGATTTCTATAGTCAAAGAACAAATATAGGCTAGGGCTGCCCTCGACCAAAGATTTTTCTGGTCGACTAGGTGTCGTTCATTTTAAACATCAATCGACTATTAGTCAAATGTTTATTGATAAACCATATAAGTCATAATAATGAGCCTTTAATTGCCTACATAGCCTAATAAGCGCTCAAAAGCACACAAAAAACTTGCCACAGTGAACAGGCAAATTTAATAATTATATATTAACATTAGATTGAACGACCATGTAAGTTGCTACTACTTGCATATTTCAGATGTCCTGTCCGATGTATTATATTACCACATAGACCAGCCTTTGTTAGGTGGGATTAATTGCAATTAATCATGATTAATTTCAGAAAAATGTGTGGTTGATTAATTATTTTCAATCAATTGACAGTGCATACATTTATTTACACTACCATTCAAAATATTGGGGTCGGGAAGCTTTTGAAAAGTTTTTATTTATAATAAAAAATTACAACACTGAATTAAATGTGACATTTTGAAGTAGAAATACTGAATGAGTATCTTTTTGTGGAACAATTCAGTGATCTTTATTATATTTACAACTTCTCCCAGGTAGTAATAATTAATGAATATGCCCTACTTATGAGTTAATTATTCACATATACTGGAGGTTTGTATTGTGTGGTGTACTAGAGGTCTGCGTAGGTATTTGAAACTTAACCCGACCAGTACTGTCAAATGTAAGACCAAACTACTTGAAATTGCTCCCAATAGCTGGTTAGGTTCTGGTTACTTAAGGCTGGAATACATTAAATGACTTTCAAAATTACAACAGATAACAAAACACTTCATATGCTAAACAACTGAGCATCACACAGTAACAGATGTACAAGTTGTGCCGAACAATATCGAACATGTTTGATCTCTTCTGGCTGGAGTCTAAAGCTTTAAAGGTCCCATATTGTACACATTTCTGGAGGTTTATTTTAGTTGTTGATGTCCTTAAGAATATATATTTGCGGTATAAGTGCCAAAATCCATCTCAATATATTTTTACAGCTCCTTTTTTAGGAGCTCTGTCAAAAACAGTTTGATTTTGGCCCGTCTCATTAATATTCATGAGCCTCTCTTCTGATTGGCCTGTTGTTTTGTGAGTGACGCACAGCCAGGCCAATCACAAGTAACTAGGGTCATGTATGCTGCAGCCTAGCCTACTGATACTCAACAGGATATTTCGGAATGATCATTAATGTTTTTTTCTTTTTCAAACACTGAATGCAGTAAGCTACATAACTGTTGCTTTAGTAAAGCCCCTTTCACAATGCGCGCTGATTCTGGAAAATTACGGGAACGAGCGCTGTGTGAACAAAAGCCAGAACCATAAAGGCAGTGTTGTAGTGATGATGCACGTTATCATGCGACTCTTCACAACGAAAAAATACGTGCAAAGAGGAATGAAGCAGCGATCAGGGAGCTCCTCACTATCAGCACTGAAGCACAGATTGTTCAGGTTAGTTTAAGTTTTGTGAAATGTATGCGTCGCATTACATCTGTCACAAATGTCACATGTCTTTATGGGTTGTGTGTAAAGCACGCACAGATTCCGGAAAACAACTGTGAATGAACC
Source organism: Garra rufa (assembly GCF_049309525.1). NCBI lineage: Eukaryota > Metazoa > Chordata > Actinopteri > Cypriniformes > Cyprinidae > Garra > Garra rufa. The sequence continues at coordinate 10,218,651 of NC_133363.1, read as the reverse complement.
AAATAAACAATTCCGTAGCAAATCATGGGACACATTATCCGTGTATTTTCCGGAATGGCTGTGTGAAAGAGGCTGAAGTTGACGTGCCACAGGTCTCTTATTTTAACGTTGTTCGGAAGCCTGTGCAATGATGTAGTTTCGACATCTATCGACTGAACAGGGTTTTCTCGACTTGTTTTCGTGTTGTTGTTGCTCAGCAATGGAATCAGGGTATCCGCGGGGTTTTAAAAACTATTAAAAAGTGATAAATCAAAATTGTCAAATTTAAGGCCATTAAAAGTATTAAATGTGGTCTCAAAGGTATTATTTTTTCCAAATTAGGTATTATTTTTTCAGACTATCAGGTGTCCTATTCTGATTGAAATTCTATCTGCGTTCGCGTTAGTTCGTTTAAATATGGGCTTTAGCATATCTGGGGACATGATCAAAGATCTTTCGTCTCCGTCTCAACTTATGTTTGATGCTGACGTCATATTCAGTGGTCGTTCGGCAACATCTCAGAACACAGAAGTTGCTGGCTTAAGGCGGCCGTACACGGTGCGAATTCGGACGGTCGGAAGACCGTATGGCCACGCACACGTCACGAATGACTTTTTTTACGGACGCAGTGGTACACGGCACGATTTTAAAACCTGCCGATTTCCGAGGCAATCGCATTCTGAGAGGAAGGCTGTGTATAATATACTGTGTATGTAGGCTACTGTTAAATACAACTGCTCTCTGTCTATCTCTTTACTGCATTTAAAAAATATGAGCCGTGACTCTTTGCTAGACATGCAGGAAGTACCGTCCGATCCCAGCAGCGATTATATGCGGTGGAGATTCGTTCACTGTCAAACATCATTCGGCATTAATTAGGTAATTTTGTCAAAAGAAATGTTCTTGATTACAAGAAAAATACAGATTTTTCTTGTTGTGATTTATTTTATCTTTCCTTTATACAGATTTAAATTAAAATTTCATTTTCGAAGTAGGCTATACTCTAAATTATGTCGGTGATTCTCCGATGTTAAATATGATCAATAATTTTTTTTTATTTCGATCTACACAGTGTAATAAAATGTAAGGAAAAGATTAGCCTATAGCCCTAAATATATATAGACCACAAGCTAATTCCCTTTTTTCTTAACTTTTAACTTCCTCTAAAAATTATCAAGAATATTAAATCAATTTAATAGGCCAGCTGAACGAATTTTCTTTTACAAACATATCGAATGCACTTCAAAACGAAGTTTTCATATATAAATTCAGGAATCACGAATATGACTAAATAATATTATTATATATATATTAATTATATAGCTATAATAGTTGTATCAAACAAATAATTTAATTATAGTGCCTGAATTTATTTGATTTCGTTCGTTTTCGCTCTCTGGAAATGTAAAGAAAAAATACAGTTTTTACTTGGAATCGTTTTTTTAATCCCTGGTTTTAAACAAGCATAGGCCTATACATGAGATTTTATATATATTTGTTTAAAAATAGTGCTAGAAATTGTATAATTAAGGAAATTAAAGACAATAAAGACAGTGAAATGTGTCTAATAATTCCAAAAAGAAAGAGAACAAAAAAAAAGACATTACTGAGCTATATTCGTTTAAAAGTAGCCTATTAAAATGGTGCAATGGCATTGCTCAGTTCAACGTGTTAGGAAATCGGCATTTTGTCCTGCATCAGCATTTATTCAACAGTTAATAACGCTCAACATTCAAAAGGTGGGCTATATTTTGTTCAGCCAATAAATAGTAGGTCTATGTATTTCATAGAAAATTGTCAAGTAGGCTACTATATAAATTACAAAGGTTTGATTAGCATCTTTATTTCAAACGACCCGAACGACCGCGACCTGAATATCATAAAAAATATTTTTGGATGACTCAACCCGCGCATCACTGCACTGCACCCCCAGCACCCCCATTTTTTCTTTTGCCCAGAGCCAGGGCTCGCTGTTCTTGCCAAAGTTCAGCGAGTTTATCCTCTTTCTTGATAGTCCAAGTCGCCGTGGCGCTGTCATGTTCATCTTGTTCTGTGGTTTCCTTTTCTTTAGCTTCTGATTGGTCATTTCCAGTTTGATCAACAAATCGGCTCGTTCAACAGCACACATGTCACGTTTTCAATCCGACAGCTCCCGAAGTTTTTTGACATGTTTAAAAATGATCGTGAGGTCGGGAAGTGCTCGTAAGGCACTCTGCTCATCTGTAATTTCTCACACACCATACGAGCCCCGACCATACGAGAAGAGACGATTACCTCCGATAACCAAAGAAATCGCATGCGAGCTCGTACGACCTCAAAAATAGCACCGTGTACGCCCGCCTTTACGTTTTATTTTAGACTTGCTTCAAGGCATATCTTCAACGACTGGACAACCATCGTCGTCTTCATGGGCAAATGCAAGTTTTCTGGTAGCTGGGTGAACGACCCAGCGTTTAAGGACTGGCTCAAGCCTGTAGTAGGGAATAACAGGCAGGCTTATTGTTCGGTGTGTAAAAAAAACATCCATGGCAACTAGATGGGAGCTAACGCTCTTCGGTCGCATATGCAATCCACTAAACATAAAAACGGAATGCGTGCTCGGAGAGAGGGACCGAAGTCTATTTACAACATTAAAGTTTACGGAAACTCGTTTTCCCTCCTCTGCGGCTGTCAATCATTCTCCATTCAGTAACGTTATTCAAACAGCGCGCGCACCTCTTCCGGTTACAGCAGGATGCACGGTAAAACTCTCTCCAATATGATATATTCACATTAAAATGCTTGATCTTGCAGTGAATGCCAGCCAGTGTGCTGGAACTATCCATTCTCTCCATTGCACATTTTATGTAGTTTGTTTTATTTTTATTTACTAAGTGAAATAAATATGTGCAATATGTTGTCAACATCAGTCTCTAAATCTATTCTTTTTTTGTATGTTATATATGTCAAAATCTGTGTAAATAATAGAAAGGTCGCTGATTAACACTTGCAATTCAGTGTCGTGATGGTTTTAAAAAAAATTCTGAAGGTAGTAAAAAAGGTATTAAAAAGTAGTAAATTTAACTTAAGGATTGCTGTATATACCCTGGGAATGAATGCGATGTTGTCTGGGTTTGACAAAAGGAGGGTGGGACAGTGGTTGGTGTTCGGGGTGGTGACTGAAGGCGGTGACTGAGTAGATCGGACGTCACAATTTTACGGAAGTCACAGCGGCTCCTGAAAATGAACAGCTACTTTAAGCAGGCTGTGTGCAGTTTACTGTGGATTGACTGTTTTGAAACTCATATGGTAGTTACATAGCCCCTAGACCTCAGTTATCATGACGAAAGCCAGGAAATTTCGATTTTGACAATATGGGACCTTTAAAACCTCTGCCCATCATACACTGCACGATTTTTGTTGAAATCTTGTCAACTTGTCAAACATTTAGTGTCAACTCATCCAGACTGCCAATCAGGACAAAAGGTATTGGTGTGTTCCAGCCTTTAATAGTGCAAACAATTTATAATATGTTTTATATGAATTACAAACACAAGATTAATACACACCTGAAGGTACACAGACAGACAGCATCAGACTCATGTTTTTACCACACCTCCACTATGATTAGATGGAGATGTGTCATGGACTCTGCTCCATTCTCCATCTAATTGTTTGTTAATCCCAGCGCTGAGCCTGTAGCTGCAGGTAACTCTCAGAGTAGGTCAGTGGATTAAGGCCTGTTTCTGGCGTCACCCATGTCGCTCTCCCCGCCAGCGGAACATTAGTACGTCCAGACCTGTTGCTAAATTGCTAGTACATGTTGTCCCTTAGGTAGCACAGCCTTTTCTTCCACACTAACTGAATCCTGGGACATGATGTGGGTTATCTGCAGTACATCAGGTTGATTATTTTCTCTCTGAAGGTTTTGTACAATATTTCTGCATGTTTTGACTTGCTCTTTGCATTGTGTTCCAGACAGAATCTTGTCTCACATATTCATTTGTTGTCCCGATTGTTTTTCACTACCTCTCACTCTTCATTCTCACCCATCTCTGTTTTGTTTTCCTCCTTTGTCTCAACTTTACACCTGAAGGCTCCTCTGGAGCAGGCCAGTGAGATGTCCCTGGTTTTGTCGGGTTTTGAGGCGGGGAAAAGGAATTTCCTGCAGCTTACGGACAAGGACGGGGAGCAGCCTCAGATCGCTTCAGTGAGTCACCATATCCGCAGTTTAACTGGGTTAAAAAATTTATATATTGTGTGTCAGTATTATCGATCTATTGTTCTATCTATCGGTCAATCTATCTATCGTTCTATCCATCCATCCATTGTTCTTTTTGTCTGTCTGTCGTCCTGTCTGTCGTCCGTTCTATCTATCTATCGTTCTATCTATCGTTCTATCTATCGTTCTGTCTGTCGCTCTATCTGTCGCTCTATCGTTCGTTTTGTCTTTTGTTCTTTTTGTCTTTCGTTCTATCTATCTGTCTATCTGTCTATCGTTCTATCTGTCTATCGTTCTATCTGTCTATCGTTCTATCTGTCTATCGTTCTATCTATCTATCTATCTATCTATCTATCTGTCTATCGTTCTATCTGTCTATCGTTCTATCTATCGTTCTATCTGTCTATCTGTCTATCTATCTATCTATCTATCTATCTATCTATCTATCTGTCTATCTGTCTATCGTTCTATCTGTCTATCGTTCTATCTATCGTTCTATCTGTCTATCTATCCATCTATCGTTCTATCTATCGTTCTATCTATCGTTCTATCTATCGTTCTATCTGTCGCTCTATCGTTCGTTTTGTCTTTTGTTCTTTTTGTCTTTCATTCTATCTATCTATCTATCTATCTATCTATCTGTCTATCTATCTGTCTATCTATCTATCTGTCTGTCTGTCTGTCTGTCTGTCTGTCGGTCTATCTATCTGTCTATCTGTCTGTCTGTCTGTCTATCTATCTATCTATCTATCTGTCTGTCTGTCTGTCTGTCTGTCTGTCTGTCTGTCTGTCTATCGTTCTATCGTTCATTTTGTCTTTTGTTCTTTTTGTCTTTCGTTCTATCTATCTATCTATCTATCTATCTGTCTATCGGTCTATCTATCTGTCTATCTGTCTATCTATCAGTCTATCTATCAGTCTATCTATCAGTCTATCTATCAGTCTATCTATCTATCAGTCTATCTATCTATCTATCTATCTATCAGTCTATCTATCTATCAGTCTATCTATCTGTCGCTCTATCGTTCGTTTTGTCTTTTGTTCTTTTTGTCTTGTTCTTTTTGTCTTTCTATCTATCTATCTGTCTATCTATCTATCTGCCTGTCTGTCTGTCGTTCTTCGGATCTATCTATCTATCTATCAATCTATCTATCTATCTATCTATCTATCAGTCTATCTATCAGTCTATCATTCTATCTATCAGACATTCTGTCTGTCGTTGTATCTGTCTATCGTTCTATCTGTCTATCGTTCTATCTATCTATCGATTGTTCTTTTGTTCTAACTATTGTTCTATCTATCTGTTGTTCTATCTATCTGTCTATCTGTCTGTCGTTCTGTCGTTCTTCGGATCTATCCATCTGTCTGTCTGTCTGTCTGTCTGTCTATCAGTCTATCATTCTGTCTGTCGTTCTAGCTGTCTGTCGTTCTAGCTGTCTATAGTTCTATCTGTCTATCGTTCTGTCTATCTATCGATTGTTCTTTTGTTCTAACTATTGTTCTATCTATCTGTCTATCTGTCTATCTATCTGTCTATCTATCTGTCTATCTGTCTGTCGTTCTGTCGTTCTTCGGATCTATCTATCTGTCTGTCTGTCTGTCTGTCTGTCTGTCTATCAGTCTATCATTCTGTCTGTTGTTCTAGCTGTCTGTCGTTCTAGCTGTCTATAGTTCTATCTGTCTATCGTTCTGTCTATCTATCGATTGTTCTTTTGTTCTAACTATTGTTCTATCTATCTGTTGATCTATCTGTCTATCTGTCTGTCTGTCTATCTGTTCTGTCTATCTATCTGTCTATCTATCTGTCTATCTATCAGTCTATCATTCTGTCTATCATTCTGTCGTTCTATCTGTCTATCGTTCTATCTGTCTATCTATCAGTCTATCATTCTTTCTATCATTCTGTCGTTCTATCTGTCTATCGTTCTATCTGTCTATCGATTGTTCTTTTGTTCTAACTATTGTTCTATCTATCTGTCTGTCGTTCTTCGAATCTATCCATCCGTCTATCCATCTATCTATCTATCTGTCGTTCTTCTGATCTATCCATCCATCTATCGTTCTTTTGATCTGTTCTATCTATTGTTCTATCTATCTGTCGTTCTATCGTTCCGTCTATCGTTCCATCCATCCATCCATCCATGAAAGTGCAGAATAAAGCTTTATAGCTTCTATCATTTGTTCTGTCTGTTGTTCATTCATTTCTGCTTTCGTTCATCCTGTCATCTTTATTTATTTATATTGGACAAAAGTGCAAAGAAAGCTTCAGTTAGAAGGTTTTCTAAATTGTTTCACAATTTAATTCCCACTGTTTGCTGTGGAATCCAGGTTGTTACCTTGTGGGGTATCATGCATAGAGTAAACGGGATGGTTAGCATTATTCATGTGTGTACAGGATGAATCTGGCACAGCAGACAGCAGTGGTCTTGATGACAGCTCTCAGGATCGCTTCATCGGACCCTTACCACGGGACGGGACTGTGGGCTGCAGCAGTGACTACAGCAGCCCCAGTTACTCATACTCCTCCATACTTAACAAATCAGAAACAGGTAGCCTTCCTTTAAGATGCATTGGTCATGAAGAACATGACAACTTTGCAACCTAGCTTAATTTGCCTTGTGTCTTTTGCTTTTAAGGTTATGTTGGTTTGGTCAACCAAGCAATGACCTGTTACCTGAACAGCCTCCTGCAGTCCCTATTCATGACCCCTGAGTTCAGGAATGCACTCTACAAGTAAGTAGTCTGTGTTTAGCTGCATAACTAGTTTATATGAAGAGTTACCCATTAATGCAAAAAATTGTTAAATCATAGTTTGTTTTTTAGTCTGTGCTTCCTCCATATTTTGCATTCTTCACCTCTTACCTCCTAACTATGTCTATACATTTCTGCACCAGTTGGGAGTTTGAGGATCCTGAGGAGGATCCAGTCACCAGTATCCCGTACCAGCTCCAGAGGCTGTTTGTGCTTTTGCAGACCAGTAAGAAGCGCGCCATCGAGACCACAGATGTCACCCGCAGCTTTGGCTGGGACAGCAGTGAGGGTATGAGGCATCACTTAACATCCCTTTGGGAAATTTAGCACTGCTGTTATCAGATAGCAGGAGGAGTCTTGATCACTGTGAAACTCTTTACCTTGTTTGTTTTGGCAGCCTGGCAGCAGCATGATGTCCAGGAGCTTTGCAGAGTCATGTTTGATGCGCTTGAGCAGAAGTGGAAACAGACCGAGCAGGTATGAAATGCAAGCCCCACCCCTCATCACATGATGCTAATGCACAGCCAATGAGATCTCTAGATGTGGACAAAGGACCCTGTGTTGAGTAATATAAAAAGAATTTTAGGCAGTTTCTAGCTGTTTTTGATAGTTTTTTTGTGGACAGCAACTGAGTTTTACCCATTCGATGTGGGTTGGGTGGGTCAGGGGCCATGCAGTGAATTCTGCAGGGGTTTGCATATTTCTACACTCAGCTCATTGTTCTCTTCTAAGCTGGGGCTGTAAGACTTTGTGGTAGAAAAAAAAAAATCAAATCTTTGTGTTTGTGCCGATAAGTTGGCAAAACTAGTCATTCAGCTG
>NC_133363.1:9800500-9898877 GCF_049309525.1 Garra rufa | reverse complement strand
CTTTCTTTACTGTCATCTTTGATTTCAAATAAATAAATAAATGCATGTGCAGTTGTGCATAATAAATGATATTTGTGCATAATAGTAATGAGAAACAAGGTACGGTGGGCCTAATTTTTCTAAACATTTTGTGAAAATATGACCTGGATATGTTTTTGACTGGTTCGTATGATTTAGACCTATGCGTAAAATGTAAAATAATGCAATCTGTTTTTCTGTCTCTGTCTGTTTCAGGTGGTAACAAACAGAGACACACAGGAGACCCTGCTGTGCATGGCCTGTGTGTTCGAAGTGTCAAACAGCGAGCACGGAGCCCAGCATCACATCTACAGACTAGTGAAGGAATGAAGCAGCTCTTTCACACAGACTCTGGACCTCAGTACAGTGGCAGTGCCTCTAGCTCAACACTCACTCAAGATGATTTTCCGTCACATTTGGGTGATGCTTATAATTATATATATATATATATATATATATTTTCTTTATTAATATGTGTTTGACGTTTAACTGCAGCTGTGAATCGCGGTACAGTTGTATTATGTTTTAATACGGGAAAGAATGTCAAAGAATGCCGAATCAACATTCATTTGTAGACTCTACATATAAAGCAACAGTATCATTCAACTTAAAGGTTAGGTTGAGTTAGAATGACTCTGAAAACGACCTCATTTCGATTTTTTTTTGTTTGTTTGTTATCTCGAAATCGTACACATCTGAAAGCGTATGGGTGCAGCCATGTACAGATGTATATACGTTCTCACATACGTAGGTATTTTTCCCAAAGAAAAAGTATTTGAGAAATTTCATTCTGTAACATTGATTTATTGAAAAGAAAGCTACTGTAGGTGTTAAAAAAAAAGAAGAAAAAGATTCTTGTGGCAGCCGGAAAAACAAAACATTCCCACATTCCGAGCATTCAGGGAATTCAGAAGCCCAGCCCTTAAAAATAATTACTTTGTACACACTACTTTTTTCTTTTTCGTTGAGGAATTACTGCACTGTGATACCAACCAAGTTTATACCAACCTGTGTCTGTTGTCATGTGTGATCACCTGCAATAAGAAAACGCAGAGAATCGACCCCTTACTGTTGACTGTACAGCTAAACGCCTCCTGCCGACATGCTTGTGTAAAAGGTAACTCTAGAAACATAAAGCACTGCATTAACTACCAGGGGTTGATGGCTCATCCATCAGATTGACCCCCTGAGCACTTGGATCCACTCGTCGGACGCGCCTCAGAGCGCGTTTGCCACTGGGAAAGCCACACTTTTTACGAAGCCCATCCCTGAACGTCACGGAGCACTCCTTCACCTTCTGTAAAAATCGGTCCCAGAGTTCCTCGCTGCCTTCGACATTCCCACACAGCCCATGTCTCTGTGGCCTAATCGATTTCTACGACTGCAAGCCTTAATAATGGTTGTGTGAACTCCAAAAGATGCCACTAAAGCTGTGATTTCTTTCCTAAGCTGGAAGACTTTCTCGTTATTGTCACATGTTGTAGGAATTGTACAGTACAAACCTGCCAAAGTGTAACAATATACAGCACAGTGCCTTAGTGTATGAAGCGAACGCCGTTTTTGATGAGCGCAGTCGTTTTCGGGAAGGTGCGGTCGCATTTACCGCTTGGCGAAATTGCATTAAGGTAGACAATTGTGCTTTATACATCACTACGCTGTTGACAATACATTTTGCCAGAAATGTGACCGCACCTTAAGATCCTACGTGTCATCTTTATAAAATAGCACTGGCCATTTCAGTCACTCTCAGAGATGGAAAACAAATTTAGATATACAGATCTTGCCTTTCTTATCCGAAAAGACCAAAAAGTTGAAGGAGACGCATCGGGCTCCTCTTTATTTCCTGCACTGTAGCATGAAAGTGCCTTTGGTTCTGATTTTTCCAGCTTAGAAAAGACTGATGTTATTTTGAGTTCTTAAAACGATCAAAAAACCAAAAAAAAAATGGATGTAGGTCAAATATTCACCACATTGCCTTCATAAGAATTTTATAGAAAAATCAACATGGGCTAGTGAGTGGATATGTTCTGAAATAAAGTAATAGTTATTCATAACAAATTTCTATCAGCATTTGATTTGGTGGATGTGGCAAACTGTCATATTTTTGTTTTGTTTTTTCTGTGGAACTCTCATCTTCAGTTCCATTCTGTGAGAGACTTTGACATAGAGCTACTTTTCTAGTGCATAATCAATTGTAAAAGTGAAAAACCTCACAGCACCATGGAGATTATGATTGCTGAATGGTCTTCTTGTTTCAAGCCATTTCAATGTCTTACTTTTCTTTTGTGAGTATAGTAAACGCTATATGAAGTGACGACAAGGTGTTACTCCTCAGACCTTAAAGATAGTCACGAGTACGTCCTTTGTGGACAAAGCTGGCTTCACCAAACCATATCATATCTGCACTGCATAATTTATTCACGCCGTTCATTTAAGCGGATGGAGCCCTCAAAGCGTGAGAGACTAAGTTAGATTTACAGCTGTGTGTATGTTGTACCGCTTCAAGTAAACTGTGGAGTTATTCTAAGTAACGTTACGCGCGATATGAAACGGCGGCAAACGATGTGGATTGTTTTGTGTTTGCCGTACCTTCGCCCTTCGTTCTCGTTCACGTTTCATATAGAGATCTTCCTGTATCGTTCTACATGTACGCGATGGGTTTTTTGTGTATATTCGGAGCCCCTTCGGGCGGTGATACTGTTACTGCTGCGCTGCTGGTGCATCTGCTTCGTCAGTTCCTCCTTTAACAATCCCCCTTTACTTCTCTAGGGATCTGAGAACTAATGCCTTTAATATGATGAATGTTAAACGGACATTATTTTGGTAGTAACGAACACTAAGCAAGGATTTGAGCGGAATCCGGACTACAGTATGTCAGCAGTTTAGCTTCTGTTTTTTGATCTATGTTTGTATTTTGTCTATGTGTAGGTACTGGTACCTCCTATGTTCATTACCATTTAAGATGTTGGCTTTAAAGTGAACTTTTCTCTAGTTCAGATAGTATCATAAAAAAAGATATTGGGTTTGTGTGCAGAGATTTTTTTTGTAAAAAGGTGCTTTGTATAAAATTATATATTCTGGCTTTTCTTGGTACAAAGGTGTGATATCTTTTAATATCCCTGAGGATGGAAGAAGAAAAAAAAGCATTGGAGCAAGGCTGAGAGAGAAAAGAAGAAACCTATTATGTGTGTGTTCTTTATCGCATATGGTCTTGTCTTTGCTCCGTAACATTTTGATGCCTTCTTGATAAAGTGGTAGATATTTTGTAGCTTTCTAGATACTTTGTATGTATACAATATTGAATAAAATAAGTAATTAAAACAGCTCGTTTGTTTACATGTCGTTTTTTCCCCATGTTTCACTTTAAAGTGCTGTGAAAAAGTGTTGGCCCCCTTTCAGATTATAATTTTTTTTTTTTTTTTTTTTGCATGTTTGCCCCCTAAACTTAATAACTGCAATTAAGCGTTTGTGATAACTTGGAATGAGTCTGTTACAGCACTGTGCAGGAATTTTGGCCCACTCATCTTGGCAGAATTGTTGTAATTCAGCCACATTGGAGGGTTTTCGAGCATGAACCCTCTTTTTAAGGTCATGCCACAGCATCTCAATAGGATTCAGGTCAGGACTTTGACTTTCATTTAAAAATTGCATGTTGTGTTTACTTGTGTTATCTTTGATGAATATTTAAATTTGTTTGATGATCTGAAAGTGTGACAAACATGCAAAAAAATAAAAAATCATTAAGGGGGCCAACAATTTTTCACACCACTGTATATACACTGTGGCCAAATTATTAGAACACCAGTTAAAAAGTTTTAAGTCAGTTTTTTCTGTTTTGCTGTAGTGTGTCGGTAGGAAATGTCAGTTTACATTTCCAAACATTCATTTTTCCATTAATTGTAAAAATCTATTCAGATTTTTGTTTGCACTAGGAGTCTGACAACAGTCAGTGCTCCACACAGAGATCTGATCTCATCATCATCGTCTGTCTGAAATGAAATGAAGAAACAGAACAAACTAAATCTAGAAGAATTGTGGCAACGTCTTCAAGATGCTTTAAATAACCTACCAGCAAAGCCACAGTACTGTTAAAAGTTATAGGCACTTGCTATGAAAATGCTGTTAAATGAGGATGCTGTCAAAAATAGATTTTCTTTATCGATCAACTTCTATTAACTAAATTAAATCAACATTTGATGTGACCATCCTTTGCATTCAAAGTAGCTTTTGCCCTATAGGTGCACTTGCGCATCGTTTTCAGGTAGGTTTCTTGAAGCATCTTGGAGACGTTGCCACAGTTCTTCTGGATTTAGTCTGTCTCAGTTTGTTCTGTTTCTTCATGTCATTCCAGACTGGAGGATGATGATGAGATCAGACCTCTGTGTGGAGCCCTGGCTGTTGTCAGATTCCTTGTGCAAACAAAAATGTAAATGTGTAAAATATACTTCAGCGCCCTCTGTTGTCACTTCTAGGAACATATTTTGAAATCAGTTGAATCCATTTTTTCCCCAGTGCATTTTGTTGGTTTCAGTTATAAACATTAATGAAACTCTACACATTTAGTACATGTCAGTTTAAAGTAAGTTTAACACACAATATAATGTGTTATTAATATTATAAGAGGAAGCAGTACTTTTGTCATAAGCTGTTCATTAAAGGAATAGCCAACTCAAAAATCAAAATTTGCTGAATATTTACTGACCCTTAAGCCATCAAATAACAGATTCGGACAAATTTAGCATTACATCACTTTCTCACCAATGGATCCTCTGCAGTGAATGGATGCCGTCAGAATGAAAGTCCAAACAGTTGATTAAAAACAGTACAATAATCCACATGACTGAAATGTATCAATGAATATATTGTGAAGTAAAAAGCTGCTTGTTTGTAATAAACAAATCCATCATTAAGACATTTTAACTTCAAACCGTTGCTTCTCGCACCTCTATCAAAAATATTCCTTTCTTCAGTGAAAAAGTTGTCTCTTCAGAATCAGGAGAGAAATATGCACAGACCAAGCACCACTTACAAGCAGCAAAACTGTTCTAAACAAATATTCTGAACTCTCATATTGATGGCACCCATTCACTGCCAGAGGATCCACCCCCTTGTCATCCAAGATGTTCATGTCTTTCTTTCTTCAGTTTCTTTCTTCATAAAGGAAATTATGTTTTTTGAGGAAAACATTTGAGGATTTCTCTCCGTATAATGGACTTCTATGGTGCCCCCGAGTTTGAACTTCCAAAATGCAGCTTCAAAGGGCTCTAAACGATCACAGCCGAGGAAAGAAGGGTCTTATCTAGCAAAACGATGGGTTATTTTGTAAAAAATAAATAAATACAATTTATATACTCAGCAAGACAAGTGTTTGAGATCAAAAAGTATATAAGTATATAACCCTTCTTCCTCAGCTGGGATCATTTAGAGCCCCTTGAAACTGCATTTAAACTGCATTTTGGAAGTTCAAACTCTGGGGCACCATAGAAGTCCATTATATGGAAAGAAATCCTGAAATGTTTTCCTCAAAAAACACCATTTCTTTACGACTGAAAAAAGAAAGACATGAACATCTTGGATGACAAGGGGGTGAGTACATTATCTGTACATTTTTGCTCTGAAAATGAACTACTCCTTTAAGTAGCACGGATGTAATGCATTATATGGGTCGAAATTACTGATTTTTATACCAAAAATGATTAGGATATTAAATAAAGATCATGTTCCATGAAGATATTTTGTCAATTTCCTACCATAAATATATCAAAACTTATTTTTTGATTAGTAATATGGATTGGTAAGAACTTCTTTTGGACAAAACCCTCAGATTCCAGATTTTCAGATAGTTGTATCTCGACCAAATATTGTCCTATACTAACAAACCATACATCAATGAAAAGCTTATTTATTCAGCTTGTATAAATCTCAATTGCACAAAAAATGACTGGTTTCGCGGTCCAGGCTCACATTTGTGGTTTACGCTACATATAGGCTATTACAGTAATATCACTGAACACTAGGGGGCGGGATTGTTCCGCTATTATTTGTGAGTGTTGCATTAATGAAGGTGAACAGCAGGGGTCACTAAAGTATTATTCTCAGGAACCGGTGAACAAAGAAATACTTTTTTAAATTGACTTAAATCTTTGCACTACTCAACGCTATTTAAAAGGGTTAAAGTCAATTATAAAATAAAAACGCAATTACTTTACTAAAGTGTTATGTCACAGCATATCCCTTTGTCTTAGTGACTCAAACCTTGCTTTTATACTGATTATGCAATTTGATTCATTAAAATGATTATGCCATTTTAACCTCAATCGTTTTGTCATTCTTAATAACATGCAATAATCTTGATGATGCACCTTTCAACTACCCCAAACTTGAAGAAGCAACTAAAATAACTTAGTGGACAAACCGTGGTCTGTTTCAGGTGTGTTAAGCAGTGGACTCTGTTCAGAAGGCATTCCCAGTTGATTGTGGGTTGGGAGAGATCGCTTTCTATTGGTTTGGAAACACCAGGTTAAAGATGCACTTGGGGTAAAGGTGAGTAGTGCTTTGGAAAAACATGCTTTAAATCATGTCCACTCACATGATTCCAGTCATATCAGTGGCCTGATAAAAGATGATTTATTGGAGGGGTGCCTTATGGGGGCTGACATATTGATATCACATGAACAGCAAAAACTGAAAAGTTTTTCTTTTGTGTAATGTTGCATCCACACCACTAGGTTTTATTTCAAGTTATATTCAAATATTGGTCAATGCAACATAAAAAACTACAAAAATCCAGAATTATATCCAGATTATATATATATATATATGTGTGTGTGTGTGTGTGTGTGTGTGTGTGTGTGTGTGTGTGTGTGTGTGTGTTTTTTATTGGAGTCTCTTATGCTTATCAAGGCTGTTTTTATTTGTTCAAAAATACTGAAAAACTGATATTGTGAAATATTATTGTAATTTCTAATATTCGTTTCCTATTTTAATATAATTTAAAATATAATTTATTTCTGTGACTCAGTGCTGAATTTTTATCAGCCATTACTCCAGTCTTATGTGTCACATGATCCTTCAGAAATTATTCTAATATGCTGATTTATTAACAATGTTGGAAACAGCTGTGCTGCTTAATATTTTTTGGAACCTGTGATACTGTGATTTTTTTATATTTGATGGATTAAAAAAATATAACTTTTTATCCATATTTGATAAAAAAAGTATTAATTTCTTTAAAAAATAAAAACAAATTACTGACCCTAATTATTGTCTATTTGAATAACCTTCTGTTTATCAAATCTATTACAGTTCCCAAAAATATTAAGCATCACAACTATTTCCAACATTGATTATAAATCAAAATATTAGAATGATTTCTGAAGGATAATGTGACACCGAAAAATAGAGTAATGATGCTGAAAATTCAGCTTTGCTTCACAGGAATAAATTATATTTTAAAGTGTAGTAAAATAGAAAACTGTTATTTTAAATGGCAAACTTTTGAACAACAGTGTATATTACAGTTAATATTCAGTGTATATGCTTACCAGGGCATTTGTTTTTTCCTTTAGGGAAAATATGGAAACGAAACCCATAAGTGAGATTTGTGCAAGACAATATTGTATGTCATGAATTTAATGGTTTTAATTATCATTGTTAACTGATCAGATTCTTGTTGTTATATCCAAAGTTTTAAATCAACGGATGGATGATTTTTCTAAAATATATGTTAAATAGATACTTTTTTATTATCACCATCTTTTTTAAATTTATTTATTAGTTTATTTTTTGGAGACAACCAAAATAGACAATTTTGTTATATTTGTTCTGTATAAAATCCATATACCGTAGTTTTTTTTCTTCAGGAAAATCAATGAAATACATTTTTGTTCAATAACATTGTGTGATTATTACTTAGAATTTTGAGGAGTTTTTATGATACCCAATATTTATACAATTTTAATGACCCCCCCCCCCCCACTAGAATTAATATTATTTTTTGTATTTAATTATTTATTTATTATTTTTCAATAAATGCAACATTTCACATTAAAATTGATTGCTAAACAGATTTTTCAGCACAGTGGCTGATTTGTAGCTTGTACCACCAAAAGATTCTCTAAATTATTGCAGTTTTTCGTATTTCCTATTCATTTCCTATGTCGGTCATTTTGGAAGGAGCCAAGTGGGACTTTTTTTTGACCCTTTAACATATCCAAATCATGTCAGTGATTTTGTGTGTGCTCGCATAGCTAATGCAACAAAAGTCACCAAGTGTCATCTCATTCCGATGAAGCTACGATTTTTAAAATTTCTAAATATACAATTTTTCGGTCATGACCGAAGAGACCCAGAGGGTTAAACAATTTAATTACATTTAATTTAATTTAATTTACAATAAAATAATTATTTCTAATTACTATTTGAATGCACACACAAGGTATCGTATAACTTCTATATACTGAGAGTGTGGCGAGTTGTAGGTCACGTGATGAGCGCAGTGCACTCGCAGCAGCAGAGCTGTCCCGTCTGCGCTCATTCACTCACAGAGACTGAGAGACACACATGAGGACTGCCAAACCTGCCAACACTGGACTATGACGAACTCTTTGATTCGTATTCGGGCCGAATCAAAAACATTCCGACTGTTTTATGTTTTTATTACTGAGGATTAACCCGTAACGTTTAATAGAACGTTTCTATTTTGTATAACAGTTTCCTATTTACATAATTTCCTGCAGCAGGAAACTTTTTACAGACTTGCTGGGACAGTACCTGTCAGTCTGAGAGATGGAGGCAGAGGAGAATAAAATTTCAGTGTGGGTTTGTCGCGAAGAGAAGCTCGTGTCGGGCTTGACGAAGCGCACGACCTGCGCGGATGTGATCCGGGTTTTAATGGAGGAGCAGAACCTGGAGCAGTGCGTCTCCCTCTCGGGCTCTCCTCAGTCCTACTGCATTGTGGAGAAATGGAGAGGATTTGAACGGATTTTACCAAACAAAACCAAGATATTACGACTGTGGAGCGCATGGGGAGAGGAACAAGAAAACGTCCGGTTTGTGTTGGTGAAAAACGAGGCGTCTTTGCCCAGCAACGGGCCGCGGAGCGCAGAGGCGCGGGTAGTTCTCAGCAAGGAGAGCCCGTGTGTCTACAAGGGGACCGCAAGAGTGACCATGGCTCTGTCACAGGAGAAACAAAGACGGATAGTCAGGAAAGCATTCAGAAAGTTGGATAAAATCAATAAGAAAAGGGCAAAGGCTGCGTCTAAAGACACCTCATCCATGGAGAAGATGGAGACCCTTGTGCACCTGGTCATTTCTCAAGATCACACCATCCGCCAGCAGATTCAGAGGATAAAAGAGCTCGACAGGGAGATCGAAAGGTATGAGGCCAAAGTTCATTTTGATAGAATGAAGATGCATGGGATCAATTATGTCCAGGATACGTATTTAGAGGACGCCAACCCAGATAAAGTTAACGAGGGGGACAAAACAAGCCCAGAAGAAGCTCTCGCCCAGTTTGAGGAATATGCTCAGAAATGCGAGGAGGTCATCAAACTGCAAGAAGACCTGGCTAAGCACGAGGCCGTCATGGAGAGCATTACAACTGAGATTCAAGAGGAACTCAACCAGAGGTGGATGAAAAGACGTCACGAGGAACTCGCGATGAAAGACTCTGAAACCACTTCCATTGAGACGTCTCTCAGAGTCACGACTCAAGAAAAAGACCCTGAATCTTCAACGGTGGATGTATCGTCTGACAGTGAGTTGCTTCTGGAAGAAGAGAGGATCAGAACCCAACTTGACACCAGTTTGTACATCGGTCTGCGGCTGAATACGGATTTGGAGGCCATAAGGAATGATTTGGACTTGACCCAGGAGATATGGGGGGCGAAAGAGAAAGAACTGATGGATTTAATGGAGAAAGTCAACTCTTTGGATTTTGAGGGGGACTGTGAGGGCGATGCTGTTAATGAGTTGAAAGAGGAAAACACAATAGAAACAGACAGATTGATGCCGCTCGAAGAGGACAGTGTGTGGGTGGAGCAGGCAAGAGGGCTTTCAAAAACATGTGACGTGAATGATGACGACTCAGATACAGGACTCAGCTCAATGCATAGTCAAGACTCAGATATCACACCCATCTGTGAATCTCTGGTGTAAAAAAATAAACAACCTAGTATTATGTTGTGTTGAAATGAGCAAACCGTAAACAAGCATTAAGCAAAAGCAAACAGGAGTGCTGGGAAAGTAAAAAAAGGTACTTTCCTGTGAATCAAAATGAAATTACATGTTTTAAAATCACATTAGAAACATAACTATGCACTTATTGAGCATTCTTCGTCATTTATGTTTTCATGTTGATGTCTATAAGAATATATGGTGGCTTATTTCTGCCACTGAGTAAAAAGAATAAAAATTGCAACAAAAACGTCAGAAAAGTAGCGATTTTTGTTTTTATTTTTTCATGGTGGAAACAAACAACACAATTGTGAGTTGTAAGCTTAGATTTGCAAGATGTAACCTTAGAATTCTAAAGGAATTTGTAAACTCGCAGTTGTAATTAACAAAAGTCAGAATTTTGATATAAAAAGTCAGAAATACCTTTTTAGTCTTTTTCAATGTTGGAAAAAAAACTGAATTGGAAAATAATCAAAATTGTGAGATTTAAATTCAGAATTCTAAGAAACAAGTCAGAATTTCTTGATGTAAACTCAAAAATTTGAGAAAATGTCAGAATTGCAAGATGTCAACTTAGAATTCTGAGGAAAATTGTTAGAAATATGAGATGTAAACTCGCAATTGTGATTTAAAAAGTCAGAATTACCCTGTTTTGTCTTTTTTTTCAATGTTGGAAAAAAATTAGGAAATGCAAATTCATTGTTATGAGAACACAGTCAAAATTGTGAGACGCAAACTCAGAATTCTGAGAAACAAAGTCCGAATTTCTTGACATAAATGTAAACAAATGTAAACTTACAAAGAAAACAGTCAGGAATATGAGATGTACAATACCCTGATGTGAATTTAAAATTCTGAAAAAAAAAAAAGTCAGAATCGTGAAATGTAAAATTGCAGTTGTGAGAAAAAAGTAAGAATTGTGAGATAAAATGTCACCTTCATCTTTTTTTTATATTTTTATTGTGTGGCGGAAATAAGCTTCCAAGAATCAGTGTTAACTTCATACATGTATTTGTGGTAAAAGCACAGTTATTTTTAGAAAAAACATACAGGATAGAAACCTGGGTGGTTGGATATTTCTTCAAGAGGCATCATTTGGACCAAATATGATGGACATGTTCCAGCGTTACGAAGGCTGTGCTTTTCAGATCAATTTTACATTACAGTATGGTTTATGCATTACGATTAGCTATTTAAAGCTGAAGTGTGTGATTTCTGTGAATCACCAAAAGGAATTTTAAAATAATCTAAAGTGATTAGACTGATTTCAGTGTTGCAAATATTTAATGATATGTTAATACATGTTCAGTGCAAAATAAACAAAATAAACTTCCTCTGTCTGTTGCCAATCTGCATGTCATGACATTTTCATGGCGCTCCAGAGTGGTTTGTCACATGGTGTTTATGACTACAAAAATTTGCTTGCGGAACCCATGAGCAGAACCGATGGCAGAATTGAAATTAAATTATGCACTTCTGGGGAAATTATTACACATTTTTAACACAAAAAAAGCACACTTCAGCTTTAAGTTGCATTATGGCATTGCTAGAGACAGGTACAGTATAGTTATGTATGCGGGAAAACTAATTTAAATGACACATCTAAAGACATCTAAAGAGCTTAATGACACAGAAGATTTTTTGTATTACTATACTATTTTTAATGGAGAATCCCTGTATTTAGAATTGTACCATTTGTGTAATATGAGAAACTATCATAAAACAATGTTGTCTTTTAAACTAAAATACTAAAGGATGCCTCATTTATTGATTTGTGAAACACATCATCTCACAAAACAATAAGAACAAAACTAATAGAATACAATATACAGTATAATGAGTTTTTTAAATATGCAGACTTAAATAAATACACAAATTTACACTGATACTAAAAGAAATGTGCTTAATTGTCCTACTTTTTTTTTTTTAAATGTGACCTTGTTTTTTTAACATTGTATTAACATCATAAATTCACACAACATGAAAGTGTTTGACACACCCAGTCAACATTCTGCTATTAATCACAACTTGTCCAGCACTTTCAGTATTGCAGAGTGATAATAATGCTCAATATTTGTCTGCGTTCAGAGAAAAATGTCAGACTTGTGTTCATGAGCTTAGGGAGGATTCAGACTCAAGAGTATTAGGTGTTATAAAACAATTACATCTGCACCTGACGCATGCAAATTCAACTTTTTGTTTTTGTTCCCGATGTTAAATTGGGAAATGTTGCTGAAGCACAGATGTTTCTCTGCTTGTATAATTGCAAAACTATAAATATCGTTCCGACTTAAAGGTAAAGAATAATAACTTTGCTTTGTAAAGTAATTGTGAGTGTTGTGTGAACTGAGGAGGCGAGTTGCTGGTGGCATAAAGCGTTACGCAACTCTCCCGTCCCAGAGGAAAGTGCAGCAAAAAGTGGGGAGGTGAACTACAAATTTTACACAGTTTTTCAGAGAGCGCCAGCCATTGTGAAAGCAGGACATTTACATAATTCACCCAGATAACCTCCTCTCATGTGCTCACATCTTCAACGTCCCAGGACACAGAAACATGCAGAAGACGCCAGGTCTTCTTTTTTAATTAGACGTATCCATCTGTCACAACCAATCAAACTATCAGTAAAGGTATTTGTAGCATATGGCTCAAACAGAAGATGGTACATGCTGTTAGTTCCTCAGTAATGTCCTTTCACACTATAAAGCCAAGTGCTGTTAAACTGCAGCAGAGAGGAGTGCAGTTAAAACCATTAAGCTCTCACATCACAGAGGAACTGGCACACAGGCCTCGTCTGGCTAGATACCTTTGTATTTGTTGAGGCAAACTGCGAAACACTGAAATAGGGACATATTGTTAATTTGTCCCGTGGTGCATGAGGGTAGAGACGTGTGATGCGTTGTGTACAAACACCTGTGTGCCAACATACGCTTGAGTACACACTGTTCAACCAGTTCTGTGTTCCCACAGCTTCAAGTGCCAGTGGTTTTCTCCCTGAAACATAAGCCTGAGGGCACATTCATTCAGTCTGTGATGCTGGGGGCCTTTGTGCTTCACCTTTATGCAATACGATTAGGTTGTGGTAAATCTGCTTGGTGACATAACCCCGAAGAAAATGTTCACCTTAGTTCCATTTCCAAGGTAATTGTGTTTTTTTGTTTTTTGTTGTTGAGGTCAAAAGTTTACACCCTCCTTCCAGAATCTGCAAAACGTTAATTATTTTACTAAAATAATATCGTACAAAATGCATGTCATTGTTTATTTAGTACTGACCTGAATATGATATTTCATATAAAAGATGTTTACATATAGTCCACAAGAAAAAGTTGAATTTTTAAAAATGACCCGGTTCAAAAGTTTACATCCCCTTGATTCTTAAAACTGTGTTGTTCCTTGAATGATCCACAGCTGTGTTTTTGTTTTTGTTGTTGTTAGTGATAGTTATTCATGAGTTCCTTGTTTGTCCTGAACAGTTAAACTGCCTGCTGTTCTTCAGAAAAATCCTTCGGGTCGACCAATTCTTTGGTTTTCCAGCATTTTTGTGTATTTAAACCCTCTCCAACAATAACTGTATGATTTAGAGATCCATCTTTTCACACTGAGGACAACTGAGGGACTCATATGCAACTATTACAGAAGGTTCAAATGCTCACTGATGCTCCAGAAGGAAACACAATGCATTAAGAGCCGGGGGTGGAAACTTTTTGAATTTGAAGATCAGGGTAAATTTTTACTTATTTTGTCTTCTGGGAAACATATAACTATCTTCTCTAAAGGGCAAAATGTACACATCTTCAATCTGTTTCAAAAGTTTTCACACCTTGCTCTTAATGCATTGTGTTTCCTTCTGGAGCATCAGTGAGTGTTTGAACCTTCTGTAATAGTTGCATATGAGTCCCTCAGTTGTCCTCAGTATGAAAAGATGGATCTCAAAATCATACAGTCATTGTTGGAAAGGGTCCAAATACACAAAAAATGCTGGAAAATCAAAGAATTTGTGCGACCTGAAGGACTTTTCCTTAAAAATAGCGGGCAGTTCAACTGTTCAGGACAAACAAGGGACTCATGAACAACTATCACTAAACAAAAAAACAGAGATGTGGATCATTCAGGTAACAACACAGTATTAAGAATCATATATGATGAAAGTTTTTATAAATTCAACTATTATTTTCTCTTGTGGACTATATGTAAACATCTTTTCTGTGAAATATCTTATTCAGGTCAGTACTAAATAAACAGTAACATGCAGTTTGTATGAACCTCTTTTAGCTCGGTAAAATAATGAACATTTTGCACATTCTGAAAGGGGGGTGTAAACTTTTGACCTCAACTGTATTTGCTTATCTGGAAACCTGTTTGTTGTTTTTTGCCATAAAATTTGAAATAAAATACACTGAATTAATTATAATGGATTTGACATTACTTTTAAAACTGCTGAAAATTTTAGAATTTTCTTTCTTAAATTATTCAATTTGATAATTATATATAATAGATCAATTTGTTGGTTAAAACAATCTCTTGATATGATTTTTGTGTAAGTTACCTTTCACATTTTTGTTTCAAAATTTTAATATTTTTAGTTGTTTATCGCTAATTGAGATAAAGCTCTAAAACTCCCATTATGACAACTTACCTAAAATACTGAGTTATAGGGATAATTTATAGAAAAATGAAAATTCTGTCCTCGTGTATTTCCATACCTGTATTACTTCCTCTCTTATGCAGAATATAAGAAAAAGATATTTTGAAGAATGTGGGTCAGTTTTGGTCACCACTGAATGACAGTAATTTTCATTTTTTGGTAAATTATCTCTTTAACTATATCTTTTTGCCTGGACAATGATGAAAATGTTCAATGGCTTTTATAACCTTAAATCAAAAACCTTAAATCAACTTTCATAAACAAATATTCACTGGAGTGAAAAGCGTGACTAACATCAGTTTCCCATGTATACTGTACAATCCAATTTCACAAAACACTTTAATTACTTCATTACAGTTGACATAATTACATAGTGTTTGCGCCAGCTAAACATCTGCCACTGCAAAGTGTAGCTGACGAATTGAGCAACACTTATTTACACTCTCAGAAAAAAGAAAAAAGCATGTCACTTGGTAGCCTTTCAAAAGGTACATCTAAAATGGACATATTTGTACCTAAAATGTACAGTGCCATCCACAAATATTGGCACCCTTGGTAAATATGAGCAAAGGCAGATGTGAAAATAAATCTGCATTGTTTATCTTTGTGATCTTTCATTAAAAAATGACAAAAATCTATTCTTTCATTAAAGCATAACAATTTAAAGTGGGAGGAAATGCACATTAATAAATGTTTTTCTCCAATGCATGTTGGCCACAATTATTGGCACCCCTAGAAATCCTAAAATATCTTACATATATTCAGATTATTTTTAGCACAGCAGGGTGACTAGGAGCATGAAATTTCAAGCCATGGCTTCCTGTTCCACAGGATTATAAATATGAGGAACACAAAGATCAAATTCCCTTAATCATCCATCGCATGGAGGAAAAACAAAGAATATAGTTCTGATGTGCAGAGCAAGATTGTTGTGATTCACACAAAAGAAAATAGCCTAGGCATCGAAAATCAAATCAAGATGTTACAATCAACTGAAGATGTTACAAATCTGCATGGAAGAGTATATGTTTCTATATCATCATAATACACAGTGAGGAGGAGAGTTTGAGCGGCCAAACACTCTCCACGGATCACAGCTGGAGAACTGCAGAGATTAGTTGAGTCTTGTGGTCCGAAAGCCTAAAAAAAAAAAAAAAAATAGCCCCTACATCGGCACATGTTTTTCAGGAGGGTTTCAAGAAAATCCTCCTCGCTCATCCAAAAACAAACTCAGCATATTCAGTTGTCAGACTCGACTGGAAGTACAAACGGGATTGGCTTCTATGGTCAGATGAAACTAAAAAGAGAGACTTTTAGCAGCAAAACCACCAGAAGGCTTTGGTGCAAACAGAGTTAAAAAGTACTCCATGCCCACGGTTAAATATACTGCTGGATCTTTAATGTTGTGGGCCTATTTTTCTGCTAGAGGTCCTGGACATCTTGCATCACTGAGCACAAAATGTAGCTTCTGCCATGGCCGTCTCAGTTCCCTGAGCTGAACCCTATAGAAAATGAGTGGAGTAAACTGAAGAGAAGGACATGGAGCTAAGAATCTGAAGGATCTGGAGAGATTCTGTATGAAGAAGTGGTCTCTGATCTCTTGTCAGGTTTTCTCCAAACTCATCAGGCATTATAGGAGGAAGCTCTTGGGAAAAGGATGTTGCGATAATTGGGTGCTAATAATTGTGGCTAATGTGAACTAGAGAAAAACATTAATTTCATACTGAGATTTCCTCCCACTTTTCATTGTTTTACTTAAATGATAGGTTAGAATTTTGTGGAAAATCAAAAGGATAAATGATGCAGATTTATTTTCACGGCCTCCTTTGCTCATATTTCACAAAAGTGTCGATATTAATGGAAGGCACTGCACAAATAGCACCCATCATCATTTTTAGTCAGAGCTTTGTTTTTGTTTGTTTTTGTGTGTGTTCATTGTTTATCTTTCACTTGACAAATCATTTCATGAATCATAGGTGTTAAATCAAAAGCAGTTATTCTGGAAATGAATGAACACCTTAAGCTCTTTTCCCCCCCTTTAGTATTCTTAATTTTAGAGGATAATAGAGTATTTACACATCTTAAGTAAGGGGTGCCAGATTTAAAGATACCCACGCAGGTTCTGTGAGTGTGAGTGTAATGAAGTGGAAAGGAATGTAACCTTTTTGGTGGTGTGAATGAGAGAGCATATACAATATTATTTGCACATTTACACCCTCAAAGTGCTAAATGCTGAGACATGTAGGGAAGACAAATCGCAAGTGTGATCTCTTTACTATCTGTTGTTTCTCATATGCTATGGAATTAAAGATTTTTACTAAAATTATATATTTCTTACATTTTCCAGAGATGGGTAAGATAAACTACGTCTAGTAATCTTACTTGTCTCACCGGTTTCACAGTTTCAGCGGAGAGCTCAATAATGTTTACAAAAGACATGCCTATATAAACGTAAATTTCTCATCAAATTCTTCCAAGAAAAAGCTACATACTCTTACTGAAGTATTCTACCTTAATTCTGGTAACATTTCAATGTTTTAGATTCATTTTTGGGTTTATATTTTCTTTCAGTTTCAAATTACATTGATAACATTCATCTCCAAAAAAAAAAAAAAAAAAAAAGTTTATTACAACCAGACATTCTTGTATGAACAACCAGCCAAAACATCCTATTTTTCATCTTGTTTAATTTTGAGGCAGACATAACTGAAATGACTATACTTTCAGTATACGTTCAAATGAGTCAGATGTTAATTCAGCAACCAGCCCGCCAAATTCAATGATTCATTCAGTAGTGGATTTGTTAGATTGATTCAGTCTGATGACTGTGAGTTTCATTAACAGAACATAAAGACTCATAAAGAGTCATTAGTCTGCAATCCAGACATTGTGGTCATGCTGTCTGTGCCATCTCAAAGATAATGTGATAGCTTTATTTCTTTATATACGGTATTTACAGTTAAGGTCAAAAGTTTATACCCCCCCTTTTCAGAATCTGCAAAATGTTAATTATTTTACCAAAATACAAAATGCTATTGTTTATTTAGTACTGACCTGAATAAGATATTTCACATTAAAGATGTTAGACATACAGTCCACAAGAGAAAATATTAGATGATTTATAAAAATGACCCCATTCAAAAGTTTACATACACTTGGTTCATAATACTGTGTTGTTACCTGAATGATCCGCAGCTGTGTGTTCATGAGTCCCTTGTTTGTCCTGAACAGTTAAACTGCCCGCTGTTCTTCAAAAAAATCCTTCAGGTCCCTCAAATTCTTTGGTTTTTCAGCATTTTTGTGCATTTGAACCCTTTCCAACAGTGACTGTATGATTTTGAGATCCATCTTTTCACACTGAGGACAACTGAGAGACTCATATGCAGCTATTACAAAAGGTTCAAACGCTCACTGAAGCTCCAGAAGGAAAAACGATGCATTAAGAGCCGGGAGTGAAAACATTTGAACATAATGGAGATGTGTACATTTTTCTTATTTTGTCTAAATATCTTTTTTATGAGTCCCTCAGTTGTCCTCAGTGTGAAAAGATGGATCTCAAAATCATACAGTTGGAAAGGGTTCAAATACAAAAAAAATGCTAAAAAAAACAAAGAATTTGAGGGACCTGAAGGATTTTTTTTTGAAGAACAGCAGGCAGTTTAACTGTCTCATGAGTTAAGGGACTCACTAAACAAACAAACAAACAGAAAAAAAAAAAAACAGAGCTGTGGATCATTCCGGTAACAACACAGTATTAGGAATCAAGCGTATGTAAACTTTTGAACGGGGTCATTTTTATAAATTCAACTATTATTTTCCTTTGTAGACTAGATTTAAACATCTGTTATGTGAAATATCTTATTCAGGTCAGCACTAAATAAACAACAGCATGCATTTTGTATCATCCCTCTTATTTTGTTAAAATAATTACCATGTTGTAGCTTTGTAAAATTATGGTTGAACCACTGACACATAGACTGTTTTACCGACGTCCTTACTACCTTTTTGTGCCTTGACCGTTGTAGTACCCTTGCTGTCTATGGAGATTCAGAAAGCTCTCGGATATCAGCAAAAATAATAAAATTTGTGTTCTGAAGATGACCGAAGGACTTACGGGTTTGAAATTACATAGGGTGAGTAATTAATGGCTGAAACTATCCCTTTTAGTTGAGAACTCTTTTACATAGTTAATTGTAAAACCTCCTGCAAACACTCTCGCCCATTCCTCCGTTTGGATTGTTATTAATGGTGAGCAGTGAGGGGGAGAGCAGCATTCAAATGAAATTTCATGGGTCAGCCTGTAAAGGTGCTTCAAGAAAAGCATGCAGAGGAGACGGCAGGTCAAGCTGTCATTCATTGTGCCTTGTGGCCTTCTCTCTGCAGGGCAGCTGTAGTCGGAGTGTGTGTGTGTGTGTGTGTGTGTGTGTGTGTGTGTGTGGGAGGGTATTTGAGGTGGGCCGTATTGTATGGATGAGGTGGAGGAAGTGGAGCGGAAGAGGAAAGTGGGAGCCAGCTGTGGTCAGTACACAGGGTGGGTTACAAACGCACACACACATACACAAACACACTAAATGTGAGCCTGCTGCTTACCTGGTTCCACTCAGTGAGATCTCTATGCACATTAGGTAAACAAATCACAATGGATGATTATGAATGTTGAGATACAGATGGTATGCTGCTCAAATGAAACTGCCAGACCTTTATTTTCCTGGTCAATGAGGCAGAGATAAGACTGTTTGCAATTAGTTTCCACTCCCAATGTGCAGTATCGCCACTGATGCTGAGCTAA
Organism: Garra rufa; assembly: GCF_049309525.1. Classification (NCBI taxonomy): domain Eukaryota; kingdom Metazoa; phylum Chordata; class Actinopteri; order Cypriniformes; family Cyprinidae; genus Garra; species Garra rufa. The sequence continues at coordinate 9,879,252 of NC_133363.1, read as the reverse complement.
CCGACAAGTTTTGTCTTGTCAAGGAATACAAACCTCATGACGAAGCAGAAATTAGATTAGAAATTACTTATTCATCCATACCCATCTCCTTGAAATTAATTAATGTGGGAGAGCTTTATCATCTCATTAAATTTTACTCTAGCCCGCAGCACCCTCATTAGTGGTGTTTACTAAGGCAAGCATCACTGTTCTTATTGCTCATTCTCTACTTCAGCCTCCTTTTCTCTTTTATCATCTCTTAGATCACTGCCATTTGCCAGGTTTCCGACCTGAAGTGAATAAAGCCTTGTCAGTGCCATTGTTAATAGCCCAGCACAGCCCTCCTTGAGAGACCTGTCACTTGTGCATGCATGCTGGTGTCCTCATAGGTCCAGGAGGGTAACAGGAAGGGACTCCCATTCATTGCCACCATCAGGCTGGAATTGCAACCCGCTCTACACTCTTAAAAATAAAGGTTCTTCATTTGCATCAATGGTTCCATGAAGAACCTCGAACATCAGTGAAACCTTTCAAATGCAGAAAAGGTTCTTTAGATACGTAACATGTTCTTAAAATGGTTCTTTTAGGAACTGTTCACTGAAATATTGTTTGAGGAACAAAAAATAGTTCTTCTATGGCGTGACTGCCAAAACACCCTTTTAGAACCTTTATTTTTTAAGAGCAGTCCCAGGAAAGCAGAGCTGCTACAGAGAAGTGCCATCTCTTCGCTGAACCCCACCATGATCTGAAAATGGGCATGAAATGGGATGTGGCGTCACCAGGACCCTGACCCCTTTTACCTGGGCCGAATCCTTTTCAATTTCTTGTCACATCATGGACATCAGATGCCCTGTTTGTTTGGACACTTTTATCCCAATTAATACTTCATTTCCTTTTTAGGATGCACCCACTGTGTCTGTCGACGCCCACCACAGTGGTGGAGAATGCGGTCAAAGACAGAGCTTAGACAGCTAATGACATGGATGTTCGTATGATGTTCCCTTGTGGATATTTGTAAAAACCCAGACTTGAGCTAAAACTCAATGGGATGTTTCTTTTATTATCATTTATTGTGTGGTTTGTTGAGGGTGTCAATTAAAGCCATATTTCTCTGTCCTCAGCCCTCAGTCCCAGCGAAGCATAATCACTACATAGAAGCCGCCACCCCACGGACCCCAGACTGAAGCTTTTGCGGCCACCAGGAACTTTTCCCCTTTTACCTGGCATGTATGCTACTCCTTGCCTTCACAATTTCCTGTTACGGTGAGGACACCAGACACCCTGTTCTTTTAGACACTTTTGCACCCATGATCATTTTTTTGGACATTTTAGGCCAGTTTTACTAAACAGCGTTAGAGTGCAATTCCATAAAAGTGCCGATAGGAGGGAAAAATTCTGTGTGTGATTTACTAACAATGCACACATTAAAGAACACGGACACAGTTAGATAATTTTAATAATGACCAGTGCAATCAAGAGCAGCGCAAATTACCACCTGCTTTAAGACATGCTTTTTTGGGGTGTTAAATAATGGTGCAAATACCAACAATTTAACGAGTGCAAACGTTAGTAAAATGCATTGCATGATTGATTTTAATACTCTCCTCCCATAAATTTTGAGTTTGAAAGGGAAACACCTACAAATGCATATTCAATAAGGTCAGGCGCAAAAATAACTGTGTCGACATCTTTTCAGTGCTAATTCTTCACTGTGTGTCTTTAGTAAATCCTGACAGTACTTTTTTAATGCCAAAAGACGGTTTGCGCTGGTGCAAGCTGTTAGTAAATCTGGCTCTTTCTGTTTGTTTTATGTTTACTAAAATAGAGTGTAATTACACTAAGTGCAAATTGACCACCTATTTACACAAACTCTGCCCACCAACATGTGACTGGGTGCGATAGAGAACATTACAAAAGACGTCTATTAAACAACAGCTCTAGAGGAGTAGGTGGTAAAACACTTAGCAGCGACTTTTTCGAATTGTTCGAATCTGCCTTTTGTCACATATCAGATCGGAAAAGGCATTTATTTTCAATAAAGGAAATAATTGAAAAGTGAAAAATAAAGTGCCTCACTGGTGTTTATCGGCTAGAGTTAGGGGTAAGTGTAGGAGGGCTTAATTATCCCAATATGGTGGCATTCATTTAATAATTTTAATAAATTATTACAGTATGCAATTATTATCAAACTATCATTGCAATGAAAATACTGCTGTTTTTACATAGTATAAATAGAATCTATCACGTTTTGCACTTAGTGTAAATAGCCGCTGCCTTAAATGCAGGGTTGCCGGGTTTTCGCAGTAAAACCTGCCCAATTGTTTCTCAAAACTAGCCTAAGAGTAGCCAAATCATGCTTCAAAGAGGTCCCCCGGTAAAAAACCCCAATAACCTGACATTTAGCATTCCGGGGGCTAAATGTCAGGTTATTGGGGTCGCTTTAACCCACGGAAACAGTGTAAAAGTTGTGGATTTGGCAACACTGTTTAAAAGGGTTCATTTAAATTCTGTCATTAATTACTCACCCAAATGTTGTTCCAAACCCGTTAGACCTTTGTTTATCTTCGGAACACTAATTAAGATATTTTTGGTGAAATTTGAGAGCTTTCTGACCGCAACCCATTTGTGCGCAAAGAAAAAAAAAGGTCTTGAATTGCACCAAAATATCTTTATTTGTGTTCTGAAGATGAACAAAGGTCTTACAGGTTTGGAACGACATAAGGGTGAGTAATTAATGTCAGATTTTTCATTTGTGGGTGAACTATCACTTTAATAAAAGGCCTCTCCCAGGACTGATGCCACCAGGGTTGCCAGGTTTTCACAACAAAACCCGCCCAATTACTACTCAAAACTAGTCCAATCCTGTTAAGGGATGAGTTTGTCAGGGTAAAAGACACGATTTTTTTGGCGGGATCCCCCGGTAAAATTCATATTCCAGTGGATAACAATCCTGCTTTTGGGGTCGCGGACAATAAAACCAACCCGTGGCAACAGTGTTAAAGTAACCCAATTCCCGTTGCAGACTTGGCAACACTGGACGCCACACCCACGGTCATTTCTCATCCTGCAACACTCCTTCCACTTAGTATTAAACTTTGGCATGTAACTTATCAAACCAGTCCTACTCTGGACATAATGATAGATCATACCATGTGCACAATCATGGGAACACTCTCAGAACTTTGGCCTATGTGCTGGCAAGGTTCTTTTAAAATTATCCTATGTCCAGTAACATCAATAGAACGTCATTTTTAAAATCATATTTTAAGTCATTCAAAATTTTGCAAGTCAATTCAGAAACTTCACATTAAAAAAAGAGTTGAGATGACCTGTGCAGTCAATTTGACAATACTTGACGTCTAAAAATTACATTTTGAATGTTCAAAGAATGTTCATCATTTGAACAATCATCATTTGATTTGTACCAGCAAGTAACACCCTAGCAACATTTTAGCAAATACTAAGAATACCTGAGCAAGTGCATAGCATCAATAGAACACTTTAGCAACCATCCAACTTATCAGCATAGTGGTGAATTTTGCATAGGCAAACACCATTCAAAATGTATTTCAGATAATGTAAAAATCTAACTTAATAATTGATGTTTTCTAACTTGATTCTTCTTTCGCACATTTTGATGACACCTCAAACATGATCTGTTCTAAAAAGAGATTTACAAGAGCACAGTATGTGTTCTGCTAATGTGTCTCGGCAGCTAATTTGGTCACCCCCCCCCCCCAGCTGAAAGCCACCCTAAATTGATTTACAACAAAGGCTGTACAACCAAGCATGTCAGTCAAGCTTCATTGATCCAAACGCTAACATAAGTACTTCTTAGTTGCCATTAGACATCTGTTTACTTCCTGAGGGATGGGTCTCTTATGAAGTTAGTGGTCTTCACCCTCACAAATGCTCTCTACATTTTCTACTGCAGATGTCCATGTTGGGTTCCAGTTTTAGGATCAGACCACAGCTGAAATGTTTACCGTGGCAAATGCAATGTTATGCATTATTCATTAACTCATGCCTTGTTAGTTTCCTGTGTTGGAAAACCTGAGTGAAACTGTAGCAGTACTTATCTCTGTCACCGAGTACAATGGTAGTAAACCGTGAATCATGTTTATTTAATGTGTACCCGTCTCTGCATGATTACAGTACATGCCATGTGTAAAGCTGTGGGTTTTATGTATATGTTTAGATCTGTAGAGACTATAATTTCAGCTTTTGGTTTAAGGAGCCACATGGGAAAGTTGTCATAAGGATTACTGTAAATCTCAATAACAAGACATTGTATGTTTATAGGATTTGAGTCAAATGTCAAATTATATAAGCAAACACATATGTTTTTACATACAGTATGAGGATTCTCATTCCATTTCATAATAATAATTAGTAATAGTACATATTCAGAGTGTCGTGGGTTTTCATATCACTGTATAACTTCTTTTTAGCTCCCTTTAGGATGTTTGGATGAAATGTATGCACATGTATGTCACCTTGAAGCGTACTTCTGTGGATACGACGTACAAGAGTGACTAGGAATGGGAATTCTGGCAGTGCTTCAGAGAAACAGCAGTCAGTAATATGATGGCTAAATGGATTCCCCTTTTTAAACATGGGATTCAATTTCAAATCTGCGAGCTAAAGCGGCCATATCTCTCTTCTAACACCCACACACAAAGAATGAATCTCTTTCTTGACTGATGTTTCTAAACGTAACTAGGGCATAAAAACTAATAAATGTGCCAGCCATACTGGATAAGCAGAGATGATAGCTGGGATTAAGCAGAAACTTTTTGCATGGAATCAGGTCAGGGAGTTTATAGGGATTTGAAGTTGAAAGGTTCTGTAAAGATGCCATATTTGCAGCAGATGATGACCTGGTATTTAGGGGGCTATCATTTATTGTCTTAGACTAAGGCACAATAAATAAAGACTGTTGTCCATATGCAGACTAGGTAAAATTAAAATGCATCCAATTTTCAGTGGCTATGGTTTAACTGAGTATAAAATCATAAAAAAGTACAGGCAAGCTGTAATATTACCAAATTTGCAGCCCAGGTTTATAAAAATGATGTGCCTCTTTATACATTTCTGCAACACCGTAATTAGTAACTTACTGCACATTTCGCAGCAGTTTGAAAGTGAAACGTCCAGAGAGTGGCACTAAAATACACATTCAATACGTGACCGTGACAAGTTTTTATTACATTGGTACAAGCATGTATTGCTGCGTTTTTTCATTGTTTGGTGTAAGCTGGTCCTTCAAAGTTCCTCTAAGGCCTCATTTACATTGTCAGTTAAATGTGACTTAATTCAGATTTTTTGCTCATATGTGAAATATCCGATCTGTGTTCTATCACAATGCGAACAGGAAAAAAATGCATGCATTCAGAAATTTCGAGATTGGTTTCAGGCCTCATTGTATGTGGAAATAAATCAGATATAAATCAGATATGTGCCAATGCAACTATCATGTAAACAGGCAGATCATATTTTCTGAGGTATTGCGTTCTGTACGTCATTAAAGCTGTGACAATTTGGTACTTCTCCGCGGTTTAATGACGTCATATTATTCTCAGGAGGAAGCACATAAGGAGGCGGTAAATGACAACATCATAGTGATGTTTGGTGAACTTCGCATATATCACAGAGCTAGCATGAAGCATATTTTGTGTTCCTCCAACTAGGTTAGTGTGTGGTACAAGAACCCCCCTTTAAGCATGCGCAATGTTTCAGAAGGTATGGCAAGTGTAAACACATGAATTAGATATGGGTCACAATTGAAAGATTTTTGTGTAAATTTGTGTAAACGAACGGTCCAAAAAATTGGATATAGGCAACAAATGCAGTATAAATGAGGCCTAAGACCACCCACCTCCCCCAGCTCCACCTGTCTATAAGCTACTGTATTTATGTATGTTTCTTCATGCAGCAGCAGATCCATTAACATGCTAAAACTATTCAGAGAGTTTTGATTTTGACTCTGGTCTTTAGCATTAAAGGCAGGCTCCTTTTGTTTGGATTCAATAGAGATGCACAAAAGAATCTTCATATCAACACAGTAACATTGCGTTATTTCTGAGGTATACATACAATGCTGGTCATCTTTTGTGTGTGTGTGTGTGTGTGTGTGTGTGTGTACCTGGTATTCATCACGTTGTGGGGACCAAATGTCCCCACAAGGATAGGAATACCAGTAGATTTTGACCTTGTGGGGACATTTCTCAGGTCCCCATGAGGAAACAGGCTTATAAATCATGCACAATGAGTTTTTTTGATGAAGTAAAAGTGTGCACAATCTCCTGTGAGGGCTAGGTTTAGGTGTAGGGTAGGTGTAGGGCGATAGAAAGTACGGTTTGTACAGTATGAAAACCATTACGCCTATGGAATGTCCCCATAAAACATGTAAACCCAACATGTGTGTGTGTGGGTGTGTGTGTGTGTGTGTGTGTGTGTGTGTGTGTGTGTGTGTGTGTGTGTGTGTGTTTTAAAGGTGGCATATCATGAAAATCTGACTCTTTCCGTGTTTATGTGCTATAAACGCATCGCTGGTGCATCTACCAACCCAGAAAACGTGAAAAAGGACAACCCAGTAAATTTGTTTTGGTAAGCCTTTCTCTACAAGCATGTGAAAACAAAAACCACTCAGATTTCACTTCCCCTGTGATGTGGGAAAATGATCTTAATATAATATCACCGCTCCTTGATCTGCACATTTCCACCCACAACGCAGTCATTTTGTTTCCACAGGTGACAACGGTGTATCAGTTGTAACGCCATGGTGAAAGTTCGAGCAAAGCATGCTAACTGTTCTGTCGTTGGCTGCACAGATGAGCACAGAACATGATGTCCCAGTCTCAGATGAGACAAGAGTGGATTTATTGATTTATTTACTGTATATTACACTGCTGCCACACAGATGTAATATAAACAAATGTAAAATAAAGCAATTTCTTTCCCAGCTGTTTACCTTCAAAGACATAATTGACTGTTTTTGTAACTCATGTTTGTGTTTTTACGATAAACTTCTGTGTATTTGAAAGTTTAAGTGCAATAAGACATGAAAGAGAACGCGATAGACATGACAATCAAAACCAAACAGATATTTTTGAGAGTATCTGAGGCACCAGCTGTAAAGGCACAGCCCTGTTTTGGAAAAGGGGGCGGGGAGCATCAGCTCATTTGCATTTAAAGAGGCATGCACAAAAACAGTGTGTTTCTGCTTCCACCCAAAAAAGGCATTTTCAAAATGATATAATAAATGATCTGTGGGGTATCTTGAGCTGAAACTTCACATTCCGGGGCCACCTGAGACTTGCATAATAGATCACCTTTTAGTTGTACAAGGTAATTTTAAATAATTTATTACAGTGGTTCCCAACCACGATCCTGGAGGCCCCCCAACACTGCATGTTTTCCATGTCTCCTTCATCAAACACACCTGATTAAGATCATCAGCTCATTAGCAGAGACTCCAAGACCTGAAATAGGTGTGTCAGACAAAGGAGAGATGCAAAATGTGCAGTGTTGGGGGGCCTCCAGGAACGTGGTTGGGAACCAGTGATCTAATATATACCCTGTATTATAACTGGCTAAGCTATTGCATGCCAAACGAGTGCCAGTGCTTACTCAGGTGTTGCAGGTTTGCATATATCCATCATATTTGGTTCTGCCCTATCTTTCAGCAGCAGCTTCTTTAAAAAGCCTGTATTAATTCACAGAACAACAGACCCGCAGAACTGACATTATTTAATTTGGCATGAATGATGATAAGGCTGTGAGGGATAGACATACAGTTTGTTTAATGGGTAACACTGTCTTAAAGTATTCAACAGATATTTTCTTCTGTATTTTGGGCTTACAAAAAAAGAAAAAAGTTCTATTAATCAGTCCTGCATAAACCAGAGGTCTGAGGTTTTTAACCGGCAGATCCAGTTCTGACATTTTGGAAGTTATTTTGGAAAGGAAACACATGCAAGGCTGAATCATTCACAATAAGATCTATGGCATATATTTGGAAAACAAACAAAGTTTTACTTCATGCTGACTTTAAATGCACTAATCAAACTTTAAAGGTCAAACTGAATGAATCAAGGACATTGTTTAAATTAAAATTATTTAAAACATAAAAAAAATAAAATTCTTAATCATTTGGACCTTTTAATTCATCTGCTTCACCTGCTGACTTTGAGTAAGCTTAAATTGAATTTTTGAAATGTTTAAACAATCTTTTGAGCAGAACAACTTCAAAAATGTAATTAAGGTTGGCACATACTGTACTCCTTGCATTGCTTAAACCCCAACTGAATGTTCATGCAAACTGCACGCAGCCACATACTTTGTATGTGTGAACACTATCCGGTGTCACGGTGAATGGAGGGTAAGTTAATCTACTCAGGTAGTAGTTATCTGAGGCCTGTATTCCTCTGTAAGCTCACAGCAGGTTGTGTTGCACACACAAACACTACAGTGAGTGAAACGAGATCCATGTGTAGCAGATTGAGGGTCAAGTGTTAATGTCTGACATGTGTAAGGAGAGACATTGTCTGTCGTCCACGTCTCATCCTTTAGCAGATGTCCACAGAATCAAGCAGGACGTTCAATAAACTCTATTCAGTGCTTTAGATGGCTGAATTCTCCTAGAGAGTTGTCAAGCCCTTTTGGACATGCTCTCACGGGAGGGACGCACAAAGCTGCCTCTATGTTGGCATTTGAATGCAAAAACCTCAAACCTCACAGCACAAGTTCAATGAAATTAGATTGTTTTGATGAAGTTTCAGAAGGATGTATGCATATGCGAGATCTATTACACATATTTTATCTAGATAATACAAAAAGTCTACAGTTCTCATAGATTGCTGAACTTGACATAATGGCCTTGATGTTTTGAATTTTCTTCTTCTTCTTTTTTTTTCAACTTTACCTGCATGAGAAACTTGAGTGTTGAAAGGCAGTGCTCGGAGTGCTGGAATCATGGTGGCTTTGGCAGCCTTGAGTGCCTGCTCACTTTCTCAGCCTCTGAGAGCTGCTTTTCACTGCAGCAGACCTATGGACAACACGCACAATACTGCCTTTCATCTGTCTAGAGCCGCATCCCTCTGTTATTCAGATAGCATCAGTGCTCACACATTGTTCTGCTTCCACAGGATATGCTTTTAAAATGTTGGAAAGAAAAAAGATAGAACATAGAAAAAGAAAACTATGGCAGCTTGTTTACTTGAAAAAAAAAACAGATCAATAATAATAGTATTAACGATAAAATAAACATGGTAAGTGCAACTTTTTGTCTGAAAATTCAGGCTTTTGAGATAATAGGCCTATGTCTCACTTCCTGCTTCCGGAACGCGGAGTAGGGTAATAGAACTTCCGGTCATTGCTAGTAACGCTACTGCAACGATAACAACAATGGCAGCCTCCACCCGCAGTTGTTCTTGAAGCGTACCAGGTTGCTCTACGACGAAACACTACGCAAGTCTTGGGTGAGATTAATAAAGAGAGATGAGGGGCCTTCTTTTAATATTCTCCGGGGCAGCACTTTCGTTTGCAGTTTGCATTTCAACAAGGAGAGCATCTACGTCTCCCAAAGTGGTCGGAAGAAACTTAAAATACTACACCAACCCGGTTTCCCTGGAATAACTGGGGGGACGATCAGCCCCATCTATGTATTCCCACCAATGATTGTAAATAAAACAAAATTCGATTAATTAAAAAGGATGTTTTATCTGACACATGTATTACACTTATCTCTGCTATATAAACACACTTGACTTTGACATTCAGTAATATCACGTTAAGCGTTTTCTCCCTCATAGAAGCCCATTATAAGGAAACAGCTTAACGTGGTTTAACGTACCTCAACAGCGATCAGGAAAGACCAAACTTCTGTTCAATTTTACTTATAATAAATACTTGCTGCTGTCAAAAGAACGAGCTCTTATTCAGCATACAAAGTGATCGCCCCCCATAGAAGCCCATTATAACAAACCATGTTATGCTTTTTCCTTAATGGAGTTATATAGGAATAAAACGCTTAACGTGATATTATTCACTTTATATGCTGAATGATATCTCATTCGTTTGACAGCAGCAAGTATTTATTATAAGTGAAATTTAACAGAAGTTTGTTTTCCCTAGTCGTTGTTAAGATACGTTAAACCACGTTACGCTGTTTCCTTATAACGGGCTTCTATGAGGGAGAAAACGCTTAACGTGATATGATTCACTTTGCCTGTCGAATAAGGACTCGTTCTTTTGATAGTAGTTTGTGTTTGTTCCAAGTAAGGTTTGACAGAAATTTGGGGTTTCCTGGTAGTTTTTTACGTACATTAAGCCACGTTAAGCGTTTTAGAATGTCCCTAAAAAGCTAACCGGAACTGCCGTCTCCCCACTCAGAGACGTTCAATTGTTGCGTGACATAGGCCTATATGCAGTTGAAGTCAAAATAAGAGAGATCGTATGTCTTCTGGGAAACATGTAAGTATCTTCTGTAGCTTCTGAAGGGCAGTATTAAATGAAAGAAAAAAAAAGGATATTTAGGCAAAATAAGAAAAATGTACACATCTTCATTCTGTTCAAAAGTTTACACCCCTGGCTTCTTAATGCATACTTTTTTTTCCTTCTGAAGCATCAGTACTAAATTAAAAATAACATGCATTTTGTATGATCCCTCTTATTTGGGTGAAATAATTAACATTTTGCAGGTTATGCTAGGTGTATGTAAACTTTTGAATTCAACTGTACATTATAAAACATAAACATAGAACTCTGTCATTTTATTCTCGCAATTCTGACTTTTTTCACAGATTTCTGAGGTTTTCTCTTTTTTTGCCACGAAAGAAAAAAAAAATCAAACAATAATTGTGACTTTTATTCCGACTTTTCAACCTAAAATTGATCTTGCAATTCTGACTTTAGAATTTACAACTCTTTTCTCAGAACCCAGAATTTTCTCAGATATAAACTCAGAATTGGAAGAAAAAAAGTCTGAATTGTGAAATAAAAAGTCACAATTACCTTTTAATTTTTTCCATAGAAAACAGTGAGGAAACTATTTATACTATTAAAAACTGAGCATTACTACAAAAATAATATACTTTAAAAGATGTACTTAAAGGTTGTATCAGCGATTTCTAGCCTAAAACATAAAGTGTCAATTTCAGCTGACCTTTCTTCACGATCCGCTCGCTGCCTGCCCCATAAATTGTCTGCGAAAAAAACGCGTCTCTCTGGTCAGCCTAGGGTCTGAGATATGCCAAAAAAAACAATCGGCACTGCCAACCTTTCCACACATAAACGAACAGTGTTCCAACCAATCAGCGTCAGGGGTTTGGTGTTGTGGACTTTGCTACTGGTGCAGGGAAGTGAGGGAGGCGGAGCGAAAGTCCACAACACCAAACCCCTGACGCTGATTGGTTGGAACACTGTTTGTTTATGTGTGGAAAGGTTGGTAGTGCCGATTGTTTTTTTGGCATATCTCGGACCCTAGGCTGACCAGAGAGACGCGGTTTTTTCACAGACAATTTATGGGGCAGGCAGCGAGTGGATCGTGATGAAAGGTCAGCTGAATTTGACACTTTATGTTTCAGGCTAGAAATCGCTGATACAACCTTGAATGAATGTAATGTTTTGAAAAATTAATTGCATGTTAATTGCAAACAAATAATGAGATTTAGAATGCTTTTCTGACACACTTAGGACTTATTTATTATACATTATAAAATACAATAATTAAAAATGCAATAGTGAGTAGTATGCTGCAAGTAATTTTAATAATACAATTTAATAAAGTACACATTATACTGTAAGTAAATATGTTTTTTTTTTTACAAAAGTGCAAATGTGATAAGAAACAGTCATGAAAGTGTAAACTTTAAGTACACTTAAGTGGCCTTTTATTTTGTACATATCAAATGATCTGCAAAAAAATTTTTTAAACGAGACTTAAGTGAAAAAAAAATCCAATTGTTTTGAAATTAGTTAATACATGCTTTAAAATAAATGATTTGTTTATAACAAACCTTTGTGTTATGATTTGTGGTATGAATTCATATTTACCTGTCTAGACTATCTCTGTTTTCTCAGTAGATAAATCATGACTCTGATATTGAATAGACTCCCCCACTTACACAGTCACTTTATTGTTAACCACACACACCGTCTGTGCATCACATCTCTGAAATGAAAATAATCACACTGAGGCTTGACACAATGTGTTAGGAGTATGTGGGACCCACATTGGAGAAAAACCCCAAAGAAAGCCCTTCTCATCAGATTGGCTCAAAGCACACAGTGAGTCAGCCTCACTATTGTCTGTGTGTTTGTATCTGGAGGGCATGGAGAGCCGTTCTGATGCAGTAATGAATAAAATGAACATGCCTTCTACTCAGACCCAAGATTCAAGATATGCTGCCCTTAAGATAAAGATGAAATTAGATAGCATGATGAGGTTTATTCTTTCAAGTACAGGAGCAATAACATTTCACTGTTTTTCCCCACCGTTTTTGCTGTTTTTGTCTGCAGTGATGCAGCAATTCAAGACTTTAGATCTTAAACGCCAGTTTCATAACTTTTCATAACTATTTTTTAAGAATAGTGGAAAGAAAATATGCAATATAGACTTTTAAGTGTTTGTGCACTTTATTGATTTGGATATGTTAATTTCAATTACAAAACATATATTTAAAAGCCATAACTTTAAACAATCTTTAAAACATATCTTTCTCATATCTGTCCCATGCACTGAACCAGAAATCTAAACTTCAGTTGCACCAAACTTTACAGTTTTATTCCTATATTCTTAAGTTTTTATTTTTTAAAGAGGGATTTGTTGAATTAGCTCATTACATATTTATGGTTACTAAATATACCATGGAATCTCATCTCAAGTAATCAACTTTTAAATCTGAAGTTCTTTTCATTAATTACATAAACCACCAGAAAGAGATATTATACTGTTTTTAAGTTGTCTGCAGGCTGTAGGACAACAGGCTGCTGATTTGACCTGTGGCCAATGGGAGAAGACCTTCATTAGAGCTAATCCTACTCAAATTGGGAGGCTGAATAGAGATGCTATAACAAAGGATGGTGTCAGGTAGGTCATGGACCAATGCCCGATACTGAAAACTGAGGTCTAAATACTGGAACTGAAGTATGTGGTGCTCTAGAGACAATAATGGCCTCTTGCATCTCAGAAAAGGCTGTGGACTGAACAGACTTTCATTGAGCTCTGGGTGCCTGGTTTGGCTAAATAAAAAAAAACATATTAAGAGGGTATTGCATGGGAAATCATTTTAATGTTCTGTTCGCAAATTGTGAAATGTTATTGAAACAGGATGTTCAGTTGAGTTTAAACTGGGCATAATGTACAGCGGTGTGAAAAAGTGTTGGCCCCCTTAATGATTTTTTAATTTTTTTGCATGTTTGTCACACTTTAATGTTTCAGATCATCAAAGAAATTTAAATATTAATCAAAGATAACACAAGTAAACACAACATGCAGTTTTTAAATTAAGGGTTTTTTTATGAAGGGAAAAAAAATCCAACCACCCCCCCCCCCCCCCTCGTTACAACATAACTGTGGTTTATCACACCTGAGTTCAGTTTCCCTAGCCAGACCCAGGCCTGATTACTGCCTCACCTGTTCGCAATCAAGAAATCACTTAAATAGGACCTGCCTGACAAAGTGAAGTAGACCAAAAGATCCTCAAAAGCTACACATCATGTTGAGATCCAAAGAAATTCAGGAACAAATAAGAAAGAAAGTAATTGAGATCTATCAGTCTGGAAAAGGTTGTAAATCTTTTTCTAAAGCTTTGGGACTCCAGCGAATCACAGTGAGAGCCATTATCCACAAATGGCAAAAACATGGAACAGTGGTGAACCTTCCCAGGAGTGTCCGGCCGACCAAAATTACCCCAAGAGCACACCGATGACTCATCCAAAAGGTCACAAAAGACCCCACAACAACATCTAAAGAACTGCAGGCCTCTCTTGCCTCAGTTAAGGTCAGTGTTCATGACTCCACCATAAGAAAGAGACTGGGCAAAAATGGCCTGCATGGCGGAGTTCCAAGACGAAAACCACTGCTGAGCAAAAAGAACATAAAGGCTCGTCTCAGTTTTGCCAGAACACATCTTGATGATCCCCAAGACTTTTGGAAATATACTCTGTGGACTGACAAGACAAAAGTTGAACTTTTTAGAAGGTGTGTGTCCCATTACATCTGGCGTAAAAGTAACACAGCATTTCAGAAAAAGAACATCATACCAACAGTAACATATGGAGGTGGTCGTGTGATAGTCTGGGGCTGTTTTGCTGCTTCTGGACCTGGAAGACTTGCTGTGATAAATGCAACCATGAATTCTGCTGTCTACCAAAAAATCCTGAAGGACAATGTCCGGCCATCTGTTTGTGACCTCAAGCTGAAGTGAACCTGGGTTCTGCAGCAGGACAATGATCCAAAACACACCAGCAAATCCACCTCTGAATGGCTGAAGAAAAACAAATTGAAGACTTTGGAGTGGCCTAGTCAAAGTCCTGACCTGAATCCTATTGAGATGCTGTGGCATAACCTTAAAAAGGCGGTTCATGCTCGAAAACCCTCCAATGTGGCTGAATTACAACAATTCTGCCAAGATGAAAATTCCTGCCCAGTGCTGTAACAGACTCACTGCAAGTTATTGCAAACACATGATTGCAGTTGTTGCTGCTGAGGGTGGCCCAACCAGTTATTAAGTTTAGGGGGCAAACACTTTTTCACACAGGGCCATGTGGGTTTGGATTTGGTTTTCCCTTCATAATAAAAAACTTAATTCAAAAACTGCATTTTGTGTTTACATGTGTTATCTTTGATTAATATTTTAATTTGTTTGATGATCTGAAATTAAAATGTGACAAACATGCAAAAAAAATCAGGAAGGGGGCCAACACTTTTTCACACCACTGTATATGAAATCTTTGGGAAACAGGTTGGAAAACCAGATCTCAAGCTTTCTTCTGAATTCAGCCTTCTCCTCTTCACTTGGTTTATAGTCAGCTGTTATTAAAACGTGAATGAGGGAAAGGTGTGTCTCTTATTTTTCAAAGTGGTTGTGGCCTAACATGACTGAACATTGGCGGTCAGGAAACCAGACCTGGAGCTTTCTCCTCAGTTCAGCCTTCTCTTCCTCATAACAGTCAGCCACTGGTGGAAAAAAAGTAATTTAAAGAGCAGGTCATATGGTATTTTAAAGTGTCCTAATATTGTGTTGGAGTCCCCTACGACAGGATTAAATGCATCTAAGGTCAGAAAACAATTTTCTCAGTATATGCATTTAATCTTAGAATCATTTTACAATGATTTTTTAAAAAAAGGTCTGTAAGCCTCTCCCTTCCATAAGCCTACTCTGCTCTGATTGGTCAGCTGGCCAAGTCTGTTGTGATTGGTCTTTTCATATACAATGCAAGCGAATGGTGCCCACAGCTAAAGTTTAGCTGCTAAACTGTAAACACTTCATAAAACAATAATGGTAGACATGCTGTGGTATCGTGGAAAAAATTTAATTTAATTGCGGGCAAGCGGTAACATATGCTAATATGTTATCAAGTGACGCATATTGGTAACAGGCAGAAGATTTGAAAATATGACTCGTTAAGCAACTCAGAGTCGACTCTTTCTTTTGAGAGACAATATCTTTATTTATCATGCACTTTTTTGATTAACACCTTTGCAGACTGCTTACATTGAAGGATAGCTACATTACAAACTGCAAAAAAAATATTTTTCGAAAACCCATATGACCTGCACTTTAAAAAAACTGATTTGATCAGCCAGTATCCTAAATATCCGAGGGAACGGTGTTGGTCCTAACTTTCTATGGTGGTTGCATCCTTTTGCATTAATATTCAGGCCATACTCAGTAATCTAAAAGTAGAATGGAACAGTAGATTTGCCATGAAGGTTGTACAGTAATTCACCAGGACACACACACACACACAGTTATGGATGTTGATATGTGTGAAATTCCTCTGTGACAGTTGTGCCACAGGGGTTGAAGTTCTGTGTCATGCAGAGAGACAGTGTTGGGGAAACTACATTACTTTGAAACTAAATCTTCTTAAGAAACACGCCAGTAATTTAAAGTAATGTAGGTAAGCTACAGTCAAGCTACTCATTTGAAATGGGTAGTAGTGGGGCAGTATCAGTTTACATTTCCAAACATTCATTATTGTAATAATCCAGTGAGATTTTTGTTTTCACAAGGAGTCTGACGACAGCCAGTGCTTCACACAGAGATCTGATCTCATCATCATCCAATCTGTCTGAAATAACATTAAAAAAAAAAACAGAAGAAAATATGACAGACTAAATCTAGAAGAACTGTGGCAACGTCTCCAAGATGCTACCGGAAAGCTACCTGAAAAACTATCCACAAGTGCACCTATAGGGCAAAAGCTGCTTTAAATGCAAAGGATCTATTTATGATATTATTTTACAGTATTTTTACACAAGTGCCTATACCTTTTAACAGTACTGTGGCTTTGCAGGAACCATTCTTGAAGAATCCTGGGGATGTTTCCACAGTTCCTCTGAATTTAGTTTTCTCAGTTTGTTCTGTTTCTTCATGTCATTCCAATTAATGGCAAAATGTTTGGAAATTTTGGAAAGAATATTTGCTACTGACACACTGCAGCAAAAGATAGAAATAACTGACTTAAAACCATTTTTAGCTGGTGAAAATACTAGTGTTCTAATAATTATGGCCACCACTATATATATATGGCACAAAAACAACATTTCCATGCAGTTATGCATTGGCTGAAATGAATCAGTGAATAGTTTTCTAACTTTCATTTAAACAATCTGTCTAGATGCAACAATTGACAAAAAAAAAAAAAAATCAGATTTCACAAACTCACATATGAAAGAAAGATCACATTCATGATATTGTATTTGATCATTGCTTCATCTTGCTCAGCTGTAAAGCTGTGTGTGCTAAATTTGACATCAAAGAAGAAATTTGATGACAAATGAGTCATTTACTGATTTGTCATTCTGTACCTCTACTTAGCAAAGTATCCTGTCACTGCTGAACTATGTTAAGTTAGTAGCTTTGACACTTTAAGTTAGTAGCTTTGACACTTTTGCTCCCCGACACTTCAGCCAGAGCTGGAACTGACCTTGTCCTCTGTAATAAAGACAAAGAGTATGAGGAATAAAGATAAGAGTGGGCCTTGACTTTCAATTGTTAAGGTCTACAAACACAATAAAGAGTTAGTATAGAATCAGCAGTAGAGTAATCATAAATTACATGAATCTAAATTAAAATAATTTTTAATTCATGATATGAAAAATAAAATGTGTAAAATTGCTGTGTGCTTTTTTAACAACAATCAGTATCTAGACCCTACTGCCGTCAGAGACCTGTTGGAATAATGTGAGCGCAGGTGAAGCGCAGGTGAAGACTTCTGAATGTTTGAAAGCCTGTGGCTGATTGCCAGCACGCTCATGAAACACTCATCAACTGCATTCACTTGGCTAGTTAACAGGTTAGTTTGCTTAGTGGACATGCTCTGTATGGTTAGGCAGAGATAATAGCAATCTAGTCTGAATAAAGAAATTCCTCCAGCAAACCTGATCATGAATTTGCTCTGGAGCCATGACATAGTTTGAAAAGGACAGTTTGTTTTGTTAGCTGCTTTGTTAGTTTTAGGTTAAAATTCAGTATGATAAACATTTTAATTGGAATAAACTATTAATGTGTCTGTTCAAACTGACACAAACATTTGCATATTATGCATGCGACTAGACTATAAAAAAAGTTGGATGTCTCAATTTTCTTCCACTGTAAAAAAAAAAAAAAAAAAAGCAGAAATGGCCCAGAAATGGCCACTGTCATCTTATGCTGATAACGGAATTTTGAGCCTGAGCCTGTGCAGTTCATGATCATGAGGTGGTATCAAAGCCCCGCCCAAACTTCCACAGATCCAATCATAAGCTCACAGTCATGATGCCACAACATCAAATAGCTAAAACAAACTTATTAGAAAAATTAACACTTGAACATACTTTAGCATGATAAAAACTTCCTAAAATGATTGAAACTATTTTTGGGAAAAAATATTTGGGTCAGGATGTGTGCAACACACTTGCATGTAACTTTTGTTTTTTTTTAAAGAGGCGTTATAATCACTGCAAAAAAACCTGGTCACCCAAAAGGATTTGTACTTTTGGTCACATACCCAGAGCCACTGATGTTACATAAAACTATTCATGAACAGAGCATTTTGCCCAGCAACAGTGAACAGCAGAGGAAAAATCTGGAAATTACTTTCTTGTTTCTTAACTCTTGTTTTTGGTGTTATATAAAATCATAGCAAATAAAAGAATCTCAACTGCTTTTTAAAAACAGACAAATATTGTTTAACTTTCTTCTCCATAACAAACAGCTTTTTCAGCATTGGAAAGACAATTTGTGTGCCAGGATGCAATGCTACAATTCTGCTTTTCTATTAGCACCATCTACTACCATCTGCTATAGAGTTAATTCGCATTTTTATTTAGCCCCTCTGCAGTTATTTGCATCTTGCCGAAAAGTTCCCACAGGTAGGCCTACGCTTTCATCATGAGATCAGGTAGTTTCGATCAATTTAAGCAAGCAAAAGTGTTCATAAAAAAAAAAAGAATAACAATAATTGTACTGACTGCAATGTAGAAAGTCCAACAAAACAACCATGTAAGGGTAAGACAATGAACATTGGAAACACATAGGCTAAATACACACAGTAAACAGGGAAACAATACACAGGTGAGAACAATTAATGAGACTACAAAGAAAGAAACTACAATGGACTACAAGACTAGAACAGGAATCTAAAAGATCAGAGTTTCAACATAAAACCCTGCTGAAAAAACAGCTAAAACCAGCCTAGGCTGGTTGGCTGGTTGAAGCTGGTTTAAGCTGGAAATAGCTGGTCAGGCTGGGAAAGTGGCCAAAACCCCTCTAAAACCAGCCTGCTGACCAGCTATGACCAGCTAAACCAGGCTGATTTTAGCTGTTTTTTTTTCACCAGGGAAATTCAACACAAGGCACAAAACATGGAACACTGTGATGTCACACTGACTCCAAACATTTGAAAGCTAGTGTACTATCCAATATAATAACTTCTTCAAACGAAGAAAAGGGCTATTTGAGATATTGCATGTGATTATTCCCTCATCTGTTATGCTGTGTGTGCTTTACAAAGAAAATGCGACAGTCATTTAGCGATTTGTCACACGGCACCTCTACTTAGCGATGTATCTTATAACAGCTGATTTTGAGGCCCTTTAAACTGAGATCCAGTAAAAATTCTGCAAGCTTCATTTTTTTTTTTTTTTTTTTTTTTTTTTAGGAGGCATGCATGTCATGCCTTAGAGCACTGGACCAAAACCACATTGCTCTCTAGAATTTCAAAGAGAGCGAAAGACGTGCCCTACAGCCAATCTATTGCTGTCTCTCTGAAAGATCCTACTCACTTTATCCAGCCCTCAGCTGAAGCCTGACTGCTCTGTGATAAGAGCACAGGCCTTTGATCAGAGGATCACAATCAGATCATCCTGTCAGAATCAGAGACTGCAGCAGCAAAATAAACAGTCTGCTAAACTAAGAGATCTTTGACATACACAAAATGTATGTCGATCTTAGCTCTCCAACCAACTGTTGCAGGATATAATAGTTATGATCTCCTTACATACACTGCATGTGCTTTTTCATACGTTTATTGAATCAGGTGTGTTTTATGATGTAAGTCAAACTTGACTTAAACTCAAACAAAACTTGAAGTAAACAATTACAGGAAGGTTACTATCAGTCACACAAAAAGAAGATGATTTGCCAGAACCAAGATGTGAGTATTTTTGTTTTCCAGTACAAATATTAAAGTATTCTCAAATCAAGATGCATTTACTTATGAAAAATAAGTTTATTCAAGTGTGCTATTATTATACTTCTTTTAAACTAGAAAACAGGAAAGTATACTTTCAATCTACTTTGTATGTACTTCTCAGAAATATACTTTAAATGCCATTTAAGTATACTTGACTTAAACTTAGAAAAAGTCTAATATGCAGTATATTTGAGCTATACTTGTGCTCTGAGAATCTGTGTTTTCATTGTTATACGCTAGGGTCGCAATTACACATCTTCTGTACAGAATTTCCAAAACACAAGTGAAGAAGAAACCGAAACAACAGATACTTCCACATGTAATCTAACACAATAATCTGACATAAATAGCATCAAAACCAAAGATATGTAAAACTGTGTAATGTTATGGAACAAAATTTCGACCCATGAAGAGGTAATAATGACTGTCAAGCTTTGGGGTGTTGATCAACTCCATCTATGTTTTAATTATCATGAATCCAATTCATAGTTTTTATTTTTATTTTTAGCTTTTTGTTCAAAATGTTAATTTCTTTATTTTTATTTATGAAATATACCCACATTCAAGTGTTTATGAAAATAATGCATGAAGCTAGAATAAAATGTTTTTGTGTACAAGCAGATAGCCTGTTTTTTCTTTTGATGTTTTGTATGTTCAGACATTCATATAACAAAATATATACAAATTAATACCTAAATAGGGACATAGTAGTATACCTAAAGTATGATTTAAAGTTCACTTAAAAGAAAAATTATGAGTACCTGGCTGCTATAAAACTACTAAACTAGTAGTTTACTGAGACTATACTTCAAAGTGTACTAAAATACATAAAAAGTATTTAATTAGTAAACTATCAGTATGCCTATAAGTTTACTTTTAGTATACTTGCAGTACAAACTAAAAACATAGATGTAAAATAGTTGTGTACTCAAAGTTTACTACTGTTATACTTAAAGTATACTTAAAAGTATACTTTTATATACTAGAAAGTGGGCCAATTTAGTCCCAGGGAGTATTGAAATAGTACACTTAAAAGTATACTACTAGTACACTGATATTTGTATACTTACTACATTACTATACTTAATAAAATAAGTATACTTCTTTTTGTTAAGGGTTGTGCAAAATGTATCAAAATTAATGTGTGGGAACAGCTTGTAATGAAACATAAAAAAGGAGACCTTCCTAGTCTATGAAAGCCTGTAGACTGATATTAACGAGAAGGAGTCAGGACATTTTTGTCAGGAAAATCAAAAGGATGTGAGATTTATGCACTCTCTGGATGTTGGCTAAAAGTATATCACTGCAAAACTTATTTTGTTAACACTCTATAATAACTACACACTATAAATCATTAGTTAAGCATTGGTAAATATTTGATTAATACTTTATAAAGCATTATTCCTACACTAATAGAGATTTGTAAGCGGTTCATCAATACAGCTATAAATGCTTTATTCTTGTTTTATACGCATCTGTATAATATGCTTAATAATTGTATTTTCATACTTTATTAAGGATCAGTTAATCATTTCTAAATTAAGCATTACATTATTTACAAACCGGTTAGTTAGTAATTGTAAGTGGTTCAGGAGATAATTTAGAAAGTGTTAGTAAATGATTAATAGACTTTGATTAATAGACTAATTTGAATGCACATTTACATATTATTCAGACATATAGAAACAGTTAGTCAGTGTGTTAATAAATGCTTTAATAACACATACTCCTACTGTAACTCATAATTAATTCAGGCAGTTATAAAACATTTACTAGCTGTCAGTTAATGGTTTTTGTGAGCTCATCTAAAGTGAGGACTATTTCTATTTCTATGGTCTGTTTCCCCCGTGTTGTGTTTTCCTTTTTCTGTTTAGAAGATAAGTGAGCCTTTAAATCTCATTTGTAAACGCTTTACAAGGCATAAATAGTCTTCACATTAGATGAGCTCACAAAAACCATTAACTGACAGATAGTAAATGTTTTATAACTACCTAAATTAATTATGAGTTACAGTAGGAGTATGTGTTAATAAAGCAGTTATTAACACACTAACTGTTAATATATGCCTGAATAATAAGATGTATAAATGTGCATTCAAATGGTTTATGAATCATTTACTAACACTTCCTAAATGATATCATGAACCACTTACAACTACTAACTAACTAACCGGTTTGTAAGTAATGTAATGCTTAATTTAGAAATGATTAACTGATCCTTAATAAAGTATGAAAATACAATTAAGCATATTATACAGATGGTTATAACCCAAGAATAAAGCATTTATAGCTGTATTTATAAGCTTCTTACGAATGCCTATTAATGTAGGAATAATGCTTTATAAATGATTCATTAACTATTTACCAATGCTTAACTAATGATTCATAATGTGTAATTATAAAGTGTTACCCTTATTTTTACTTCTAAGCAAAAAATGAAAAAGAGTTTCATTGTGATTATACTGGGTGCAAGCACAGGCAATAAGTTGCTGGCTGCAGTTCATTTCACGGCCACTGGTGTCACTAATAACTGTTTCTGAATTCTACATATAGCACATTTAAAACAAGAAAAAAAGGCCACTAATGTTTTTACTAATATTTGTCACTACTATAATTCTTCTTTTAAACACAAATTCTGTATAAAACTTCCAAAACACAAGTGAAGAAGAAACCGAAGCAACAGATGCTTTTACGTGTAATCTAACACAATCATCAGACATAAAACAGCATCAAAACTATATATATGTAAAACTGTGTAACATTATGGAATAAAATGTTGAATTTTAGCTTTTTGTTCAAAATGTAGTTTATTTTTTTATTATTATTATTTATGAAACTTACCCACATTCAAGTGCTTATAAAAAAGAATGCATGAAGATAGAATAAAATGTTTTTGTTTAGCAAATACCCTGTTTTTTCTTTTGATGTTTGGTATAAGTATGATATAAAGTTCACTTAAAGAAAACTTATGAGTACTTGCAGTATAAAACTACTAAACTAGTAGTTTACTGAGACTATAATTCAAAGTAACGAAACATAAAAAAGGAGACGGTCCGTGTACTTTTTCGTTCATTCCTTATTCAATTTCGGAATGAAAGATGAAATTTAAAAAAGGGTGCAGCTTGGTTTTTTGTTTAAAAGAAAAAAAGCAGAAATGGCTGTATTTTGTTTTCCAAATGTATTGTTGTCATCAAATAATAGTAATAGAAAATTGGACGCATTTCCGATCGTTTTTTAACTTTCTAATATTTATTTGTACATTTATTGTATTTCATTTGACTGATCATATCTTTACCCGGAAGTAAATTACACCGTCTTGCGGGTATCAATTATTATTGTCTAGTATCACTACTACTAAGATCCATATTACTATCACAAGAGCCAATGGCTATTAAATGCACGGATGCATAGTCAGATAATGAATGAAATACAACTGTTCACGAACAGAAGATTGTATTTGACTCATGCTGCATACACTGTAAAAAAAAATTCCGTAAAAAAACGGAAAAAGTACTGGCAGCTCATTACCTGGACTTTGTACCGTAATTTAATAATGGACATTGTCTGTTAATTGACAGTCTTTGTACCGTAATTAAAAACAAACATTTTCTGTTATTTGACAGTCTGCCCATAGTAAAAAAACAGGACTTTTTCTGTTTTTTGATGGTGCATCTATAGTAAAAAAAAAGTTTTTTTGTGTGTTTTAATGGTATACCTGCAATAAAAAACAGGACATTTGCTATTATTTAATATGGTATCTGTTGTTAAATATGGTATTGCACACACAGTTTAAAAACTGCAAACATTAACTAAAATAACAAAATAACAGACTGGCAAAAAAATAAAAAATAAATTCTAAAATCTTTATTTTTCAATATTATACCAACAGCAAAAATTGTGTGTGTGTCTACAGTGACTTTAAAAAAAACAAAGAAACAAATCTATAAGAAAAAATTTACTTTTTATTAACTTAGTGGTCGATATGCCTAAGAGGACCGGAATGGCACATTAGTTTTTCACATAACTGAAATACCCATTAAATGTTTAACATGAAACTTCATTACATCCATAACAGTTACGATATGAACAAAGAGAATGGCAACTGTCATGTTGACAGAGAAAGATCAGGGTCCTGCTTATGGCTGTGGTGATTTTTTTTTTTATTATAAATGTATAGATCATAGGATATCCATCAATAAAAAAAATAAAATAAAAATAAAAGTTTAATGATGAGTATTGAGTTTGGATCAAAATGGCCCATTACAGTTTTCACATAACAAACACCAATAAAAATGTTTAACATGAAACTTCATAACATCCATAACAGTTATATGAACAAAGGATATGAACAAAGAGAATGGCAACTGTCATGTTGACAGAGAAAGATCAGGGTCCTGCTTATGGCTGTGATGATTTTTTTTTAAATTAATGTATAGATCATAGGATATCCATCAATTTAAAAAATAAAATAAAAAAATGTTTAAGATGAGTATTGAGTTTGGATCAAAATGGCCCATTACAGTTTTCACATAACCGAAACACCAATAAAAATGTTTAACATGAAACTTCATAACATCCATAACAGTTATATGAACAAAGGAAATGAACAAAGAGAATGGCAACTGTCATGTTGACAGAGAAAGGTCAGGGTCCTGCTTATGTTGGTCATATGAAAACAGAACAGTCATTGTAGAATCCATCCACTGATGCAATAGTGATCCAATGGGCTTTGATAATGATCCCTCTGGCTTCAGAGGACCAGTGCTGTAATGTTTTGTCCTCTCCAGATGCTGCAAAACAAAAACAATATTTTAAATGATTGTAATTCATGAAAATAAATTTTACAGATTGCAGATTAAGAGGAATCACTTAAAATAGTTAAATATAAAAAGTTATTCAAGTTTACATTTATTGTTATGAAAATTGCATTAATATTGTAATTTAGTTTTAATAAATAAATATATAAAAAAACATGTTTCAGCTAAACAAACAAACAAACAAACAATACTAGAAAGTCGGGGCCTCAAGGCTAACCAAGTTATGTGTAATAAAGTTTTTATTTAATGTTGCTTACCACCAGGGCATCAAAGATATAGGTGACTTTGTTTCTTCAGTAAAATACAAATTAAGATTTTTAACTCAAACTGTTGCAGTCTGTCAGTTATATAATGGAAGTGAATGCTAACCAAATATTTAAAAGTAAAAAAAAAAAAAACATACACAGACAAAACCAAATTAAACCCTGCGGCTGGTGACGATACCTTGAGGTCTTGAGACACAAAACGATCGGTCTGTACAAAAAACTGAACATTATTTATATCATTATTTACATTTGGTCCATCGCAATGTTCTACTGTCCTGAGTGCGTTCACCCAGCCGGCATGTGATCTGCCATATAAGATGCACCGACTACATTGCCAGAGCACGTTGGCGCGTCACATGCTTTCTGCTGTGAATGAGCTCCATACAGATGAACATTCTGGTGGATGAAGGTAAATAACTTTACATATACATAATCTTCATGTATCTTCACAAGCATTTGGTTTTGTCTGTGTATGTTTTTTTTTTACTCTCAAAGATTTGGTGCCCATTGACTGCCATTACATGACTGACAGACTACAAAAGTTTTAGTTAAAAATCTTTGTTTGTTTGTAAAGTCACCTACATCTTGGATGCCCTGGGGGTAAGCAGATAAACATCACATTTTAATTTTTGGGTGAACTACCCCTTTAAGGGCATTCACGCTGCACATGGGTAACGTTACAGCACAGCAATCTGTTCTAGGAGCGGTTCTGTAAGCATTCAGCATGTGTCTTAGTTTCTAGGCGGTTGCTTTGACTTATTCATGTTTTTGTAAAATTGCTAGGGTACTGTAAATGGTTGCTTGGCTGTGGCTATATAGTTTAAGTTGTCATATTGCAATGCTATCAGTCAGTCTAAATCAAAAAGACCCTAACTTTAAGCTAAACTGCTTAATTAAATGTTTAAATTAATGAATAAATCGTTTTTTACAAACTAGTGTTGTCTCCTTCCTTCATAGTGTTACGTTACACGGCCACACACACACAAATGACAGACCTGCTTAACGTTACAGCTGTTTAGCGTCATTACGAACATGAATGTTGTATTAGTGTTGTTCCAGAGTCAAAATGACTAAATTCAGTATGCAAACAAGAACACAAACGACAAATGACACAAATTATATTTAAAAAGTGACTTTACACGCCTCAAACACCTCTAATAATAGACACCATTAGTTAACACAGCCGTCTTGACGCGACCAATCTAACGTTAGTAGACAATTGTTATGAACCTACGGTTAGCACTGGCTATCGTATACACATCTATGCATATAAAAGCAAGAAAACGTTCATTTAAATTTTCTATTAAATAACGTTAATTACCTTTTAAATGCAACGTTGAGCCTGAGGAGAGACACGAAGGGAGATGTTCAAGTTCGCCAAGTTCCCGCCTACAAAAAAAATACGGACAATAAAACTGTAAATTCACAGACACTCACCAACTGTCACAATTTACACTGGGGATGTTGGCATAAGCAACTTTACAAAAAAAATCACTCGTAGAAAGCTTATCAGTTTGTAAATTTATCAAAAAAATCTTAAATTCTTTAATCTCACAAACCAAGTGGCATTGTGAACACCAGTTCAATACGTTAACGATATAACGAATATTCACATGAACTCCATACGGTATTTTACATGACCCACCAAGACAATATATCTTTTAAAACTACAGTTAACTGCAAAAATCAGTCAAATTGTTATATAGCAGTATTAAATGCTTCATAAAAAAGACTTACCTCTCAAACAGTTGAATAAAAAGTTGCGCTGAATAACGTTACGCCACCAGAAGTTGTCGGAGCAGAGATCAAGATCCCATAATGCAACGCGAAAATGTAAAAAGACGGAAAAATACATGTGAATCACGGCCTACGGACAATTTCTGGTAAAATATACGGTCATACAACTGTTAATACACGGACATTTTTTACAGTGTACGCAATGACAATTATGCCTACTGTAAATATAGATTTACAACTACGATTAGAGTTGTTTGCATAAAATGCACCGTGAACATTCACACGTTTGCCTAGCTGTGATAGGCTACAATTTATCTCCATTAATACTATTTTCTCAATTCTGCGCATATATTTTCACTTACCTTACATCAATTTCTCGATCAATATTATCATCACATATTTTACATTTGTAACTGTAGGTACCACAAACAATTTAATATAGCTAAGTTTGTGTATTTTTACAGGTAGTAAATGCTGTGTGTGCTGCTTATAAACACCAGAGAGATAATGATTCATGAAAAAGATGGTCTTTACTCATCTCACTTGCACAAAATAAATGCAGTAATAGAAATTACAGAAACGCACAAAATACACTGAAATACACTGAGATATGCATTTAAAAAGTCATCCCCCCGGATCTTCTGCATCCACTCAGCCCGTACGCATGCAGCGTCAACGGGGAATGCGACGAAACGGTACAAAAATGCACAGAACGATGAAGTGCTGAGTCTCCTCTCTTGAATCCTAAAAACAGTCAATGTGAAAAAATATCTCTGTGACGACAAAATCATGGATCAGATTCATTACATGTTGTTTAAAGGGCCAAAACGGGTCAGCCTCCGAGAAGTGACAAGTTCTCGTTATTGTTATTAAGTTATTGACAAGTGGTTAGGTTTAGGGGCAGGGGTTGGGTTACGTGCTCGTAAATGTGTCTGTTGTGACTGTTTGCATTGAATAATCACACCCCAATACATATGCAATAATGGCAATATTATTACCCAATAGATCATTTAATCATGACGATAAAATTCACAGTGCCTTTCGCATCAGCTTATTGACGCCAAGGGTTTCTTATTTAAAGTAGTGGAGGACCCTGCACGTCCAAAAATGACGCTGAAGGGGTACCCTGTGCGTCAAAATGCGACGCCAAAGGGTCCTGGCCAAACGTCAATATGTGACGACTTGGGAGTGAGACTGTGTTGCGCGAGCGCACATTCAGCTCTGCAGGCCTGGTGCTATGCGTATTTAAATCTCCTCTGATGCGCATTTTCCTGCATTAGCCAAAATCATGACAGTCAACCACATCCAGTCATATGTGAATTAATGTAAATATTCGCTAAAAACACACAATAAAGACAGCAATGATGCAGTCAGGAGTCAGGACTGTGGCACCGGCTTGCTTTGAAATGTATTTGGTTATTGCGCCTGATGCGTGTGCGCCCGCTGCGTCTCCCGCACCGAAGTCATTTTAAACAGTACATAATAACGAAAACAATGCCTTACAAATAAAAAGGAGCCGATTTTTATGATCAGAACTTCCTTAAACCAGTGAACCTGTAAACCTTTCAGTCCAAGTAAACGAATGCGTTCAAATAGAAAGTTTAAAACGATATTCATAAATGAAGCATATACCCACTTTTCTTCCGGCACCACTAACGTTACATCACTGATTATCTTGTTATTAATATGATTTGATATATGGTTCATATTCATAATCGTACAGTATGTTGTTGCCAGTTTAAAGGGCGATGTTTTCAAGCACTTTCGGGCTAAAAAAAAGCTGTTTTCATTTGCATTACAATGCATAGTATGTTTATTTAATGGTCGCGGGTGCGGGGCGGGTTGTAAAAATAGACACAGTGGTGCGGGGCGGGCTGGCTCGGGCCAAATAATTTCATAATTGCGGGACCCGCGGGTTGAAAAAAAAAACCCAACCCGCGCATCACTATGGGCCAGTACTACAGGAGAAAACTTCCGGTGATCTGACAGCGAGAGCGAGAGACAACAGCGACCGAGTTCCATTACCACAGAGATATTTTTTCACATTGAGTGTTTTTAGGATTCAAGAGAGGAGACTCAGCACTTCATCGTTGTGTGCATTTTTGTACCGTTTCGTCGCATTCCCCGTTGACGCTGCATGCGTACGGGCTGAGTGGATGCAGAAGATCCGGGGGGATGACTTCAACCCCACCAAATTTTTAAATGCATATAATTCTCAGTGTATTTCAGTGTATTTTGTGCGTTTCTGTACTTTCTATTACTGCATTTATTTTGTGCAAGTGAGATGAGTAAAGAAAGACCATCTTTTTCATGAATCATCTCTCTGGTGTTTATAAGCACACACAGTATTTTACTACCTGTAAAAATACACAAACTTAGCTATATTAAATTGTTTGTGGTACCTACAGTTACAAATGTAAAATATGTGATGATAATATTGATCGAGAAATTGATGTAAGGTAAATGAAAATATATGCGCAGAATTGAGAAAATAGTATTAATGGAGATAAATTGTAGCCTATCACAGCTAGGCAAACGTGTGAATGTTCACGGTGCATTTTATGCAAACAACTCTAATCGTAGTTGTAAATCTATATTTACAGTATAGGCATAATTGTCATTGCGTATGCAGCATGAGTCAAATACAATCTTCTGTTCGTGAACAGTTGTATTTCATTCATTATCTGACTATGCATCCGTGCATTTAATAGCCATTGGCTCTTGTGATAGTAATATGGATCTTAGTAAGTAATACTACTAGAAAATAATAACTGATACCCGCACGACGGTGTAATTTACTTCCGGGTAAAGATAGGATCAGTCAAATGAAATACAATAAATGTACAAATAAATATTACAAATTAAAAAACGATCGGAAATGCGTCCAATTTTCTATTACTATTATTTGATGACAGCAGTACATTTGGAAAACAAAATACAGCCATTTCTGCTTTTTTTCTTTTAAACAAAAAAACCAAGCTGCACCCTTTTTTAAATTTCATCTTTCATTCCGAAATTGAATAATGAATGAACGAAAAAGTACACGGACCGGAGACCTTCCTAGTCTATGAAAGTCTGTAGAGTGATTTTAACATTAAGGAGTCAGGACATTTTTGCCGGGAAAATCAAAAGGATGTGAGATTTATGCACTCTCTGGATGTTGGCTAACAGTATATCACTGCAAAACTTATTTTTACTTCTAAGCAAAAAATGACAAAGAGTTTCATCGTGATTATACTGGGTGCAAGCACAGGCAATAAGTTGCTGGCTGCAGTTCATTTCACGGCCACTGGTGTCACTAATAACAAGGTTTCTGAATTCTACATATAGCACATTTAAAACAAGAAAAAAAGGCCACTAATGTTTTTACTAATATATGTCACTACTATAATTCTTCTTTTAAACTAAAATTTTGTATAGAACTTCCAAAACACAAGTGAAGAAAAAACCGAAACAACAGATGCTTCTACATGTAATCTAACACAATCATCAGACCTAAAACAGCATCAAAACCATAGATATGTGAAACTATGTAACGTTATGGAATAAAGTGTTGAATTTTAGCTTTTTGTTCAAAATGTAGTTTTTTTATTTATTTATTTATTTATTTATTTTTATTTATGAAACTTACCCACATTCAAGTGCTTATAAAAAAGAATTCATGAAGATAGAATACAATGTTTTTGTTTACTTAAAGTATAAATAAAAGTATACTTTTATATGCTAGAAAGTATAATTTAGTCCCAAGGAGTATTGAAATAGTACACTTAAAAGTATACTACTAATACACTGATATTTGTATACTTACTACGATATACTTTAACTTTACTTAAGTATACTAAATAAAACAAGCTTGAAGTATTCTTCTTTTTGTTAAGGGTTGTCCAAAATGTATTAAAATTAATGTGTGGGAACAGCTTGTAACGAAACATAAAAATACCTTCCTAGTCTATGAAAGCCTGTAGACTGATTTTAATGCCGGGAAATCAAAAAGGATGTGAGATTTATGCACGCTCTGGATGTTGGCTAACAGTATATGGCTGAAAAAGTATTTCCAACTTCTTTTTACTTGAAAAAAAAAAAAAAAATTAAAAATAGCTTCATCGTCACTATACTGAGTGTGAGCACAAGCAATAAGTTGAAGGCTGCAGTTCATTTCATGGCCACTGGTGTCACTAGTTACAAGTTCTGAATTCATATAGGACCTTTAAAACAAGAAAAAAAAGGCCATTAATGTTTTTACTAATATTTGTCACTTCTATAATTCTTCTTTGAAACACAAATTCATTTAATTTGTTTCTAGTAATTTTGTTTCTTGAGTAAATGTGTCTTTATTTAAGAATGTTTCGATTATTAATTTGTGTTTGTTTTGTTTTTGTTTTTCCAGTGCATGACTCTTGACTCTGATTTGCACATGTTGTACTTTAAGATCCATAAACTTTCCAACTGTCAAATTCAACAACCTCAGTGCACTGATGAACTATGCAAGGCTGTCGTTTTCTCTTTTATTGAGTCTCAGATGATTTATAGCTGCAGTTTGATATCAGAAACTAGAAAAATCAGTTTAGGGCTGTTGGTTGACATTCTTAATGCTCCAGCCTTTGTTTGCACTAAATGGGTGTTACCTTGTAAAACTCAAGGTGGAGAACTGCTTTATTCCTCACAGCGTTAACGATGTAAAATTAAGGCTTCTCTGAAATCAATCAATTGCATGAATCACATTAATTACTATCAAAGCAGTCATCACCTTGTAATGATAAATGACAGATGTATTCTGTTTTGATATGTAACAATATTATTATTCAATTATTTAACTAAAAAAACGGCAGATTTATATTTAATGTCCGAGCTTGTCATGAAAATTATTTTGTATAATTACTTCCCAGAACTGTCTCACATGATTGCATCTCCAAATCTGCATTTGAATGCAAGAAAACATGACAGTGTTTATTATTGCATTTCATCTGTGTGTGCTGAAGCACAAATAATTTATGTAGGGAAAAGATTCACGGGCCTCCCCAGATGCAGTAACACTTTATTATTTATT
The DNA here is from genome assembly GCF_049309525.1 of Garra rufa. Taxonomy (NCBI): domain Eukaryota; kingdom Metazoa; phylum Chordata; class Actinopteri; order Cypriniformes; family Cyprinidae; genus Garra; species Garra rufa. Next base: position 9,847,499 of record NC_133363.1, on the reverse strand, counting down.
GCTGATACTTTGCGTCAGTTTCCCGGGAACACATAACAAGAAAACCTGAATTGTTTGTGAAATCCTAATGTTTCGCCCAAGTTTAACTCACAACTTTGGATTGAAAAATAGTAAATTCATATTCTTTCACTTTCCAACATGTACAGTTGAAGTCAAAAGTTTACATACACCTTGCAGAATCTGCAAAAGATTAATTATTTTACCATAATAAGAGAGATCATACAAAATGCATGTTATTTTTTATTTAGTACAGACCTGAATAAGATATTTCACACAAAAGATGTTTATATATAGTCCACAAGAGAATATAATAGTTAAATTGATAAAAATGACTCAGTTCAAAAGTTTACATACACTTGATTCTTAATACTGTGTTGTTACCTGAATGATCCACACCTGTGCTTTTTTGTTTAGTAATAGTTGTTCATGAGTGTCATGTTTGTCCTGAACAGTTAAACTGCTGGCTGTTTTTCAGAAAAAATTCTTCAGGTCCCACTTTTTTTTTTATTTTTTATTTTTTACAATTTTTGTGTATTTGAACACTTTTCAACAATGACTGTATGATTTTGAAATTCATCTTTTCATCTGAGGACAACTGAGGGACTCATATGCAACTATTACAGAAGGTTCAAACGTTCACTGATGTTTCATACCGAAAAATAATACATTAAGAACCAGGGGTGAAAACGCTTTTAATTTGAAGAACAGGGTAAATTTAACTTATTTTGTCTTTTGGAGGACATATAAGTATATTCTGTAGCAGTACTAAATAACAAAACTATGATATCTAGGCAAAATAAGAAAAATGTACAAATCTTCAGTCTGTTCAAAAGCTCTTTATGCATCGTGTTTCCTTCTGAAGCATCAGTGAACGTTTGAAACGTTTGTAATAGTTGCATATGAGTCCCTCAGTTGTTCTCAGTGTGAAAAGATGGATCTCAAAATCATACAGTCATTGTTGGAAAGGGTTCAAATACACAAACATGCTGAAAAACGTCTCTAGGTTACGTATGTAACCATGGTTCCCTGAGAAGGGAACGAGACACCGCGTCCCCTAGGGGTCGCTATTGGGAAACGCTGCAGCGTGACTCGTGTCTGAAGAATGCAAATAGAAAAACTACATGAAATGGCCGGCGACAGCGTATGACGTCACCGCGGTGCGTCACTACCGGGCGACACAGTATAAAGAGTCGCTGATGTAAACACACATCCGCTTCATCGTCTGAAGCTTCTCGTCCGAAGCATGGTAGGAAGCGTAGGGGACGCGGTGTCTCGTTCCCTTCTCAGGGAACCATGGTTACATACGTAACCTAGAGACGTTCCCTTCCGAGGGAACTCTCACGGCGTGCCCTAGGGGTCGCTATTGGGGAACGGTTATACCCACGTCTCCATGCTGAGGGGAGTGCATAGTAGCGAGCACTTAGTGTTAATTCTGTGAAGAATTACCCCCATAGGACGAGGTGACGGCTGTCAGAACGTATCCTCCTCGGCCAAAGCCTAAACTGTTACTCACTTACCTGGATGGGTCAAAGGACCCAGAGCACAGCTCAGGTTGGAATAGGAGATTCCTTTGGAGGAATGGCTAAGTTAATACTTAGACTTCATCAGAACAGGGGCTGCCAGTACTACTGAGTCTAGTTCCCTCAGTGAACTGACTCAGAGATAGCACCTAACAGACCTGTTCTAGGACCACGTAACCCATACCATATAGGATTTTAGAAAATAACCCAGAAACTCGGTGGGAACTTACCACTTATGTGGATTTTAAAAAGTGCACAAGGATTGCGTGTGCACTTACCACTATTGTGGATTTCAGAAAGTGCCCAGGGTTTAGCGTGGGACACTTACCCTAGCAAACGGGATTTTAGAGACAGTGTTTTTCCCCTTTTTAAGGGTTACATCCTTAAAGCTCCAGGCTTGTCAGATATGACAACCATTTAGATAGGGGAGGAACCCTCCCTGAGTGAGAGGAGCAATGCTACACCCCAATCAGGACAGACAGTCCGCAAACTGTTAGTTGACTGATGAAATCATGGAGCTACTGACCATCATGATTGTGGACGCAGACAGCGGACAGACCCCTAACCCTGATCTACAGGGAGGAACATCCATCCTTAAAAAGGGAAACGATCTGAAGGGACCCTTTAGTATAAATGCCTACTAGGAGGTGGTGCTCAGAAATTACCCTTCCTTAGAAGGGGAACATACTCATCCCACCAGGAGCTGTGCTCTAAAATTGGGATCCTTCGCAAAGGGGAGCAATCATGCTCGATTCAGGAAGCCTGAGAGGAGGTAATGACTATTTCTTCCTTTTGGAAAAAAGGGAGAAATTCACCATGCGGCAGTGGCGCTGCTTTGAAGGAACCTTGACTAAGGTGAGCTGCCAGCAGCCTGTAAGAAGCTCTTGCCTCTAGCAACGTCAAGGGTAGACTCCAAACCCTGATTAGGACAGAGGGTGGTGCTCTGAGAGGACCCTTTCAGCGGAAAGGTGAGCTACCAAGGTCACCTAAAGGCCCTGAGAAGGGAGCTCCTGGTTAGTCATGAGGACAGACTCCTAACCCTGAAGGCCAGGGAGGAACGCCCATCCAGCCGAGGGGGCGCTCATTACGAAACCCTTTCCTCAGAAAGCCCAGCTCGTGCGTGAGGCTTGAAGAATGAGAATCAACCTGAACCGGGAGGACAGGCTTCTAACCCAGATGACCGGGAGGAAAGCCTGGCTTTGTCAGCTTAGCTGATAAATTCATTCCTCAGCTCTGGAAGTCCACAGAGAGAGGATCTAGAAGAGGGATTCTCACGAGGTTGAATGGCCTGTAAGGGACAGCGTTAAACATGCCAAGGGCAAAAAAGCTTAGAGAGCTTACCTTGATGAGGACAAAGGTCATGTGTCTAACATATGCTATAAGGGTGGTTTTACCACACAACCTGTGGTGTGGAGGGGACGAACGCCGCCGTGACCATAACCCGTAGGATCAGAGGGGGAGCATCCGCCGCAGACTCATCATACTTTCTCTGAAAGCATAAACACAACAGACAGGCCTGAGACAGTATAAGTTTACTTATTTAAAGAAAATAGATCGTACTCACCCATAAGTGTCAAAAGCACTTATTCACATCAAGACAGTAGCCAATAGGAGGACTGTTTTAGTTCCAGACCATCAGTAATGGTGGTTCTGAAGATTCAGAAACCAGCCAAAAACATCATAGGCCCGGACAGAAAAATACTCTGGGGAATTACAGAGTGAGGGGCAGAAGGATCGAGGAAAGGAGTAAAGGATCTTATTTTTCACTCTGATTCATCCGAAACTGTTGTCTCGTCTGAATCACTTCCCTCAGATCCTGTCTGTCTCCCCTCGGTCCGCGCCATCTCGTGGAACCACCCGCAGGCGGTGGAGGGGCGCAGGCTGCAACACTAGCCCTCTGTGTCCGTCTGTGTTCCTCAGAACGAGACGGACCAGGACCCCTGGTCTGTTCGGGTTCGGACCTGGACCTTCGAGGAATGAAGGTTTTAAAGGTGGCTGAGCGCGCCCTGGCCTCTCTAAACTTCTCGACCACCGTCTCGACGGAGGCACCGAAAAGCTCAGAGGGCGCATCGAGGAGAAAGCCCCTTTCTTCTTTTCCCGACGTCGGCCAGGTTTATCCACAGATGTCTCTCCGTAGCCACCATATCTCCCATGGCCCTACCCATGTGGGTAGCGGCCTGCTTGGTGGCGCGGAGAGCAAGATCTGTGGTACGGCGCAACTCATTGCACACGTTGCCCCCTCGAGGACCTCGCGTTCGTGCTCTTCACCCAAACAGAAGACGCAAAGATCGTGTGTGTCGTCAGGCGTCAAATAACGCGGACAAGGATCAGCACACCTCTTAAACATCTTGCTAGTGCTCGCCATGATATAGGAAAGATAAAACAAATCTTACCGGAATGCACGTTCAGACAAAGAGAAGCTGAAGACGGTGAAGAGGATGTGTGTTTACATCAGCGACTCTTTATACTGTGTCGCCCGGTAGTGACGCACCAGCAGCAACGTTTGCGCCGCGGTGACGTCATACAATGTCGCCGGCCATTTCATGTAGTTTTTCTATATGCATTCTTCAGACACGAGTCACGCTACGGCGTTCCCCAATAGCGACCTCTAGGGGACGCGGTGAGAGTTCCCTCGGAAGGGAACCAAAGAATCTGTGGGACCTGAAGAACTTTCCAGAAGAACAGTGGGCAGTTTAACTGTTCAGGACAAACAAGGGACAAATTCATGAACAAAATAATTTACATTTTAAAGATTCTGCAAGGTGTATGTAAACTCTTGACTTCAACTACATGTTTGCATGACATTCTTACAGTTGCATATATTATAGGTGATGGGGCTTTTCTCATGGTGATGAATTGCCTGTTGACATCCAGATAGTTTTAGTTGTGAATTATGTTGACAAGAAGTATTTTACATCACAGTAAAGTTATTATTCTCAGATTCTTAACAGCTGGAATCTCACATATATCATTGAAAACCATGTCATGAAGCTTACCATGTAAAACAGTTCTTTACAATGTACAGAAATAAATCTCATGATCAATGCTCAATATAGTAGTTAAAATCATCTGTGAATTCTTATAACTGACTGCTTTTAGCTCCATAGTTGAAGCCCTCACAGCATCTGTTCTTTCTTCACCACTTCCTCTGTTCCCAGTGGATGTTTTGGAGCTCTTCCTGTGTGGTGTCACTGTCTGCAGACGCCTACTGTGCTTCAGTAATAGCTGACACAGAGAAGCCAGATGAGTGACATTTTCCAAGCTGGATATTCCGCTGTCCATATCAAAATCTCAGCATGGTTCTTGACTTTTTTTTTTTTTTTTTTTTTGTATGACAAGAAAGCAAAAAAAGAAACAAAGCAAGCCATGGAGACATCATGCGATTGATCACGTTCATTCCATGAAAAGACCAATTCACACAAAACTAAAAATTGCATCATTGTTGTTCCAAACCCAAATGCTGATGATAAAGATTGTCTGTTTATACATTAAACATTTGTGGCACTAGACTCACACATACAGTACACACTTTCTGCATTTTTAGATTTTCAAAAAACACAGTTTAGTATGTTTTAGGCCATTTGGTTTACGAGGACACAGAAAGTGTCTTCATAAACCCAGTTCATGTTGTAATACCTATGTCATTATACACAGTTGTGTCCTCATAAACCATTTTTAAAAATAAAGGTTCCAAAAACAGTTTCTAAAAGAACAGTTTCTAAAAATCTAAAGAACCTTTATTGACTATAAAGAACATTTTCTGCATTTAAAAAGGTTCCATGGATGTTCAGTGTTCTTCGATGCCATAAAGAACCTTTATTTTTAAGAGTCTATTCCGAATCTTTTAATGCCAGTTTATATGAGAGATAGATCAAATGTAGGTTATTATTTGCTAAAGATTTAACCTCCATGTGGCACTTTTACAGCTTCAACACATTTGTATTTTTTAACTATAAATGCTGAACTATAATTTTACTGAAACCCATCCAGTTAGCCAAACTTGACCCTCCTGAAGGGAATAAATTTAGAACATCAGACAACAGATGGAGAACAACTGAGAAATTGTGCAATGATGTGGAAGTACAATGATGTACTTTTTATTTATTTATTTATTTATTTATTTTCCCCTGAAATTGTGCTAGAAACTCTCTGTGTACAATTTATGTGTTGACTCCAATGTTGAGTTTACATGTGCATAAAATAATATAAAATAAAATACAATTAAAGTGAACTGTTTTCATTATAAACCCCCACAAAATAACAACAACAACAAAAAAATGTTGGTACATTTTTCACTTTTTTTTTTTTTGGACCTCAAAGTTAGAGACAAACACACAGAGGCGGACAGTAGTGAAGTGTTTTTACATTAATTAATTTAATTTAAATAAAATACTCAGAAGTGAACTGTTTTCATTATAAAACCCAACAAAAAAAAATAAATACATTTTGTTGTTAAATTGTGTTCTGAAATTGTATACAGTTTGTGTCTTGACTCTAATGTTGAGTTTATATGTGCATAAAATAAATGAAAATAAAATAAAATAAAAGTGAACTGTTTTCATTATAATACCCAACAAAATAACACAAATTTTGTTACATTTTTCAAGTTTTTTTTTTTTTTTTTTACATACAGAGGTGGACAGTAGTAAAGTGTTTTTACATTAAAAGCTCCCAAAAAAACTTTACTTCACTACATTTCAAAGCATAATGCCATACTTTTTACTACACTACATGTCATAAATAAAAGTTGTTGTTTGCTTTGCCTTTAATACTTAAGAACATTAAAAATGTAGTACTTTCTTGTACTAAAGTAAATATCTGAATTAATTTTACAAGTAAAAGTAAGAAAGTACTAGATTTCTAATGTAATTAAGTATTAAATTATATTTAAAATGAAATGTAGTGCAATAAAAAGTACAATATTATGCTTTGGAATGTTGTGAAGTAAACTTTTCTAAAGTAAAAATACTTCACTACTGTCTGCTGCAAACATAGAGACATGCAAGCAAAGTATGCTGAACAAGTCACAATACTCTCTGAAAAAAGTACAAAACCTGTCACTGAAGCCTTTCCAAAAGATGCTAATTGTACTGTTTACTAATGTGTACACTAATATGTATCTTTATGGTATCTTTTTACTGTTAAAGGTGTTTACCAGGTAGAACTTGGTTTTATGTTGTCTTTATTACATTGTAATTATATGTTTAATACTGTTTAATATTTTATTGTACCATGGGGTTAGGATTAGGGCTTGGTTTACGGTTAGTTGCAAGTAATTATGCATAATTGACTGTTATTAGTAGAGTAAGTACACATATGACTAAAACCGAATCGTTATTGATCTTTAACCAATAAAAGTACACATTTTAAAGCTTTTACTTGATGTTATTGACTTCTGAGCATAGTATGTTTTTTTTGCATTAACATTGCAAACATTCTCAGATCAAGCTACAGTTTGGGAGACCAAACAAATGCATGCAAAAGGGCAAAGGTCAATCCTACAAGATCAGATACGCAGAAGATCCTAATCTCAGAGATGTGAGAGTTTAGTGCACATTTACCACCGGGCCTCAAGAAGTCTGACAGTGCAAACAAATGCCACATATACTCTTTGGACTTTCCTTTCAGAGAATATGGGCAGCAGGGGACCGAACATGACATGCATGTCACATCCTCTACATGACCTCACAGCAGTGGCGTCTCTGCAAGCATCTGCTTCCTAAATCCACACACTGTTGTGAAAGACTCCAGCAATGTGGTCTGAGCCTGAGAGAGGGATGTGGATCGTGGTACAACCACCACACACTTCAGCTCAGATGTTTTCTCATGGCCCTAAAACGCTCTCAAAAGAGAAGCCTTTATGCTGGAGAGCCAGATCCTGCTCTGCCATCTGTAAATACTATTTTGCATGCCTTTGTCAACAGAGAAGGCAGCCCATCTGTGGGAAGCAGTGCGACATGATTTAGCTCTTTTGTTACTCTGAGGACGTGGTGGGTTAAGTCAAGCGTGGGAATTCCTCACTGAGCAGGCTTTCCTTCTGATTTTAAATGGTTGGAAGAATATTTGAACCTCAGTGAGTGCTCAGATTTATTGTAGCCCTGCAGGGGTTTGAGCAATTATGATCAAATTATATTGTTGGCATGGATTCTTAACAAATATTTTAAAAACAAAGAATAAAAATAGCATAAAACATGTAAGTACACGTATTTTTATGTCCACCTTGACGCATTTATTGTATTGGTTTACCCAACTATATTGGTGATTACCTGAGCAAAAACCAACCCTATGTTTGCTTTTGAGCTTTGAGGTATAGGGTGGGATTTTTAATCTTTGATCTTGGTTTAAAACGTGAGGTTTTTGAGTCTTGCACTTTACAAAACTTCACATACACCATATTGTCAGAAGTATTGGGACACCTCCTTCTAATGAACAGGTTTGATTACTTTAGTCATTTCCATGAGCAGTGTTGGGGTAATGCATTACAACTAACTCAAGTTAAGTAATAATATTACCTTTTACAAGTAATTAGTAAAGTAACGCATTACCTTTTAATTGCCAAGAAAATATCTGAGTTACTTTTTCAAATAAGTATTGCCAGTTTGTTTCCCCCCCCATTTATTGATTAAAAGCTCTCCTGTCCCTATGTTGAGAGAAATTGTGCATAAGATGTTTCTTTAGTTCTAGAATAAATGTGAACATGCATTAATTCATCTCACTCACAACAAAAAAACATACAGTATTCCTCAAAATTAATAAAAACAGTGAAATTTAATGCAAACTTCCAATTATTAAATATGTTAAATAATACAAATATCCTTTATGTATTTAATCCCATTTTATTAACCAGTGTCTTTGCTGCCGACCTTTGATGATCCAGTTTATCTATACTAATAAGTAAAAATTACTCAAGCTTATCTAACATTTGTTTTCCTATTTTTTTTATTGCTGAAGAGTTGACATTTTTTCTTCTGCGGTCTACTGTACAGAGGTGAATTTACTTTTCTCTAAGCCTGAGGCTTTTGGTGTAAAAATGCTTTTACATTTGCCAAAAATAGAACTTTTTATATTAAAACTAACAAGCAAGCCCTGCCCGGATTAAAAAAGTAATGCAAAAGTAATGTAACGCATTACTTTCCATAAAAAGTAACTAAGTAACTTAATTAGTTACTTTTTAGGGAGTAACTCGATATTGTAATGCATTACTTTTAAAAGTAACTTTTCCCAACACTGTCCATGAGTACATATCCTAATGTTTTAGCATATAATTATAGTATAGGGTATTGTGCACTTCCAATTTTAGTTTAGACAGGACCCTTTTCTATTCTAACATGGCAATGCATCTGTGTATAAAGCAACGTTCAAAAAGAAACTATTAATTCAGTCAGTGTGAAAGAACTTGACTGATCTACTAAAACCAATTCCTAATCCCAGCTGAACACCTCTGGTGTGACTAAATCCAGACCTTGAGCCAAAAACTCATCACCAAACTCGAATGACTTGTACTTTCACTATATGGACAAAAGTATTGGGACACCACCTTCTTTAGAACAGCAAAAGATGGAAACATAATTGATTGTATTTAAAAATTGCATTTGATAATTGGTGATAAGTTTTTGGCTCAAGGTCTGCATTTAAAGTCACACCAGAGGTGTTCAACTGGGATTAGGACTTGGCTTTATGCAGACCAGTCAAGTTCTTCCACACTGACTGAATTAATCATTTCTTTTTGAACCTTGCTTTATACACAGATGCATTGCCATGTTAGAATAGAAAAGGGTCCTATCCAAGCTGTTGCTACAAATTTTAAATCATACAATACCCTAGAATTATATGCTTAACATTAGGATTTGTACTCATGGAAATTATTAAATTAGTCAAACCTGTTCATTAGAACGGGGTGTCCCAATACTTTTGGCAATATAGTGTATTTAGAAAAGCAGTGGTTAGCAACGATCTAAAAAATCAAATGTGTGAAATAAATTGTTGCCTGTTTTGCATTCTTTTTTATTTGAATGCCTAACTAGTCTTTTATGAAGCATATAGTCACCAGGTGTGCTTTTTAGCAGATGATTTAGTCATCATTAGTGCCCCATGGGACGGTCAGATGTCAAAGGTTGGAGATGGTCTTGAGGTCAAGCATGTCGTCAGGAAGGTAAAACTAAGTTCACTCTTTACTCTTTGGCTTCACCCCTAAATGGCAACCACAAAGAACCATTCATACTCCACTTCAGAGCGAGCAAAGAACAAAGCTGAAGACCATGCAGACAATGTGAAGTATTTTGGGACTAATTGCTAATTAGCTACTTTGCGTTACGTGACGTAGCCAGTGTGAAATTCCTTTTGTCTAGAGCAAATGTGCATGATGTCAGTGTAGTAGATGTACATTTGTGTATTGGAAACTGGATGGAAAGTTTGTGTAGGTATTTGCTCAAATACAGAAACAGGAACAGATTTATATTAAAAACAGATTTTGGTTTTTAATTATGCTACTATTCAAATGCTCTTTGTGTCTTTATTGATTTGTACTTTAAATAAAATATAACATTTTAAAATCAACGATTTTTCAAACTAATTTTTAAATAAACATACTGTAAACAACCATAAACTCTAACAGTATTTATTGTACAATATTTATTACTATTAACAATGATCGATTTGTATTCTGCCCAGTGCATCATGACCTAATGAGTTTTTTTTCTATTAAATATTATAATTTCTATTGTAATTTTTTAGATAAGAAAAGATAACACTGTCGGTGAAGAGCATGCTTGTTATTAAATATAATTTAATGTAATGTAATAATTTAAGAAATCATAGTAAAATCATGTGAGCAGGATATTTTACATTGTGGGTCATTTCAAGGGTAATAGTTACAGTTGAGGTCAAAAGTTTACATACACCTTGCAGAATCTGCTAAATGTTAATTATTTTACCAATATAAGAGGGATCATACAAAATGCATGTTATTTTTTATTTAGTACAGACCTGAATAAGATATTTCACACAAAAGACATTTATATATAGTCCACAAAAGAAAATAATTTCATTTATAAAAATTACCTTGTTCAAAAGTTTACATATACTTGATTATTAAAACTGTGTTGTTACCTGAATGATCCACAGCTGTTTGCTTAGTGATAGTTGTTCATGAATCCCTTGTTTGTCCTGAACAGTTAAACTGCCTGCTGTTCTTCAGAAAAGTCCTTACAAATTCTTTGGTTTTTCAGCATTTTTGTGTATTTGAACCCTTTCCAACAATGACTGTATGGTTTTGAGATCCATCTTTTTCACACTGAGGACAATTTAGGGACTCATATGCAACTATTGCAGAAGGTTCAAACAATCACTGCTGCTTCAGAAGAAAAAAACGATGCATTGAAACCTTTTTGAATTTGAAGATTAGAGTAAATTTGACATTTAAGTATCTTATGTAGCTTCTGAAGGGCAGTACTCCATAAAACAAAAAATCATATTTAGGCAATATAAGAAAAATTAACACATCCTTATTCTGTTTCAGCTCTTAATGCATAATTTTTCCTTCTGGAGCATCAGTGAGTGTTTGAACCTTCTGTAACAGTTGCATATGAGTTCCTTAATGTATGTGAACTTTGAACTTTAAACTATTATTTTCCCTCGAGGACAATTATGTAAATGTATTTTATGTGAAATATCTTATTCAGGTCAGTACTAAATAAAAAATATCATGCATTTTGTATAATCATAATAATTAACATTTTGCAGATTCTGCAAGATGTACAGTATATAAACTTTTGACCTCAACTGTGTGTGAATGTGTATATGACAAAACCTCTCTGTCTATGTCTGCCTGCCTGTGGATCATTGTTTTGGCTTGCTTTTGTGTGTTTGCTTCAGTGTGCTATGCATCAGGCACATGTATGTTTCCCTGAAGTGTTATGGTTGGATAAACTGATAATGTCATTGTGAGAAGCCCTCTGCTTGTGGTTGTTTTGCCATGAGTAACACAAATTTTACACCTTGCTTTTGGCATATCGTTTTCTAATTGTACATTGCATGTTGTTTTATACCACATTTCATGCTTTCTCCTTTTGGGATGTTTAGTTTTTTTTTTTTTTTTAACATGGGGATACAAGGGCTAAGTAAGCTATTGGATATAATTATATAACTATATGTAATTAAATATACATGTGTAAGAGGGTAGATAAAGTCTGTGGAATGTAATTGCATCAGAAAAAATAGGCTCAAAAACAGTTTAAAAATGTCAATAAATCCCAATGGTAATGTTGTGCCATTCTGATCATGGCAATCCAAACTGCTGTTAGTCTCCTTCAAAAAGTGCAGGTGCTAAAATAAATGTCATAATTCATTATTTATAGTTGATTTCATGCACACAACTGTGAATTTATTAGCTTGCCTTATAGTGCATCCCATGTGTGGGAACTTGCCGTTGGCTGTCATCTGCCTTTAAAGCGCTTTCCGTGTTTTTGTGCCTCACTACTCCTTGTTTGCTATGATATATGATGCCTGTAGGAAAAAGGTTAAATGGGGAAACCATTCACAATTGAAAAAGACCGAAAGAGAAACAAGTATACATTTCCAACGGTTTATCAACAACTGCATAATTCCACTACCCCAAGGGTTTTTCTGTCATTTTCGGTCATTTTGTTGTGTAACAAATCCACATGGATGAATTCTTTTTAATCTTTTCATACCTGGTGTGCAGCCACATTGTTACCGAAAAGAATTTGTCCTACAAAAATGGTGAAATTTAATACAAACCTATTGTGATAGGTAACAAACTTACCGTCCTGAACTGATAAAGCGCGGGACTGCAGCAATTGTTTGGATGTTAGATACTATGGGATAGGCCTCAGGGACTATCCATTCACTTTTATGGAGGCACAGATAATTCAAGGAGTTCCCCGCAACACCCAGACATTCTCATGTTGTTCTTTTACAACTGACACCAAAATCATGTGTTGAGCACATGATAAGAAACCTATAGGCAGAGATAATTGCTCCTATACGCTCATGAGTAAAAGCTCATCTTCTTTCAGACGGTGGGTGTGGTAGTGAATCTAATCTGTCCTTGTGAGCATGTCAAACACTATCTCATCTTCAAATTGTTTTAAGCATTATCTTGTACTTTACAATATCTCATCAAAGATAAGATAGATACATAGATGCTATCTTTAGCAATAAAAGCATCAGAAATCACCATTTACTGCTCTGGTTAGAAGTATAGTATTATATCTATAGATAGTGTACTATAGTATTACAGTTGAAAAGTTTACATACACCTTGCAGAATCTGCAAAATGTTAATTATTTTACCAAAATAAGAGGGATCATACAAAATGCAAATAATTTTAAATTAGTACTGACCTAAATAAGATATTTTTCACATATAAGACGTTTACATTTAGTCCTCGCAAGAAAATAATAGTTGAATTTATAAAATAGACCCTGTTCAAAAGTTTACATACCCATACACTTAATTCTTAATACTGTGTTGTAACAATAATTTTTTATTGTTTTGTTAGTCCTGAACAGTTAAACTGCCCGCTGTTCTTCAGAAAAGTCCTTCAGGTCCCACAAATTCTTTGGTTTTCCAGAACCCTGTCTGATTTGAGATCTATCTTTTCACACTGAGGACAACTGAGGGACTCATATGCATCTATTACAGAAGGTTTAAACACTTACTAATGCTTCAGAAGGAAACACAATGTGTTAAGAGCTGAGGGGTGAAAACTTTTGAACAGAATGAAGATGTGTAATTTTTTCTTATTTTGCCTAAATATCATTTATTTTTATTTAGTACTGCCCTTCAGAAGCTACTTACATGTTTACCAGATGACAAAATAAGTTAAATTTACCCTGATCTTTGAATGTTAATTAATCGTTTTTCTGTCTGAAGCATCAGTGAGCATTTAAACCTGCTGTAATAGTTGCATATGGGTCCCTCAGTTGTCCTCAATGTGAAAAGATGGATCACAAAATCATACAGTCATTGTTGGAAAGGGTTCAAATGCACAAAACTGTTAAAAAACTAAATAATTTGTGGGACCTAAGGTTTTTTTCTGTTTAGAACTGGACAAACAAGGGACTCATGAACAACTATCACTAAACAAAAAAAACGCAGTTGTGGATCATTCAGGCCACAACACAGTATTACGAATCAAGTGTATGTAAACTTTTGAACGGGTTGAATTCGTATAAATTCAACTATTATTTTCTCTTGGGCACTATGTAAAGGTCTTTTATGTGAAATATCTTATTCAGGTCAGTACTAAATAAAAAATAACATTGCAAGCATTTTCTATAATCCCTCTTATTTTGGCACAATTATTGACATTTTGCAGATTCTGCAAGGTGTAAGTAAAGTTTTGACTTCAACTGTATATCTATAGATAGCTGTATTAAATCAATAGATCTACAATAGAATACTCTTACTCTTTTTAATATCTTGTTTCATTTAATGTTTGATTTTATTGTATAATGACCATTATTGATTGCTTATTTAGCTTTTTTATGTAAGGAATAATTGACGACGGGCCGTAGAATACTTAATGATGCACACCCGAGGTGGTGATGCGGTCACGACGCGAAGCGGAGTGGCCGTTACACCTCGGGTGTGCATTATTTTCGTAGAATTCTACGGCTCGAAGTCAATTATTCCGCTTATACTACAGTTACCACAACTCAAGACATCGATCAAATGATATATTTCAAGACATTCGTCCCGTTTTTATCCTTAAAACGCTATTGTGAGTAGGATTAATTTCTTACGCAGCTCATTCAACAGCTTCGTTGCTAGTTCCAAAACGTAATTTTAGAACTAGTAACGACGCTTGGGCTGTTAATAGTAAAATAATGCCGTTAATAATGAAGTTTAGACAGACCGACAGACAAGCAGACAGACGGAAAGAGTGAGGGAGAGAAACTAAGTGTATGACTTTACCTCTCTCACGTCTGTGTCTCTCAAGGGTGACTGGCAGCATCGTCTCTACTAACAGTTAAACTTTAAGTTCATTTTCTTCCAGACCACGCCGTTGTCTCCTCGCGTTTGGGAGCTGTCATGTCGTTGTTAAGTTGTTAATCGTCAGAGCAGCGCTAACAACATTAGCGCGAATGCTAACGCGAGTGCAAACTGTAACGTTATGTGTGTGCGTCTGTGAGGTAAGTGAGAGAGGGCGAGAGAAAAAGAGTTTGTGCTTTCCGTACATGATAAAACGTAATATAATGTGGAAAAAAACATGGAAATAATCTGTCGTTTTTATCCTGATGTTTACTGTATTTATTAGCTTGGCCAGTGTTATTGTGGGTTTTAGTTATTTTGCTGTTTTGGGCTGTAAGGACCTTTGAAATAACTGAAATCCTATGGCGAAGTGATATAGACATGCACTGCGGTCTAAGGGGCCGTTCACATGTCGCGCCTAAAAACGCGTGGAAACCGCTAGGCACGCCTCTTTCTTCCTTATCAACAAAGCGCTCGGGCGCTTGCGCTCCGGAAGCGTCTGCCGTTTCTAAGCAACCATCAGCTGCGCTCTAGCTCCAAGCCTATGCGTCTCCATGCATTGTTTCTTCTATTAGCGTCAAAATAATGGGGGCTTGACAAATCATAAAGTTCAGGAAATCCCTGGACCACAATGATGAGCTGCTCCTCCATGTTTCTACAGAGGTTTCAATGTAACGGAAAAACGTGAGGAAGCTGATTGGTTGGTTCATGTCACATGACCTGCGGTGCGCTTGCTGCATGAGAAGTTGAGATCTTACGGTGCGTTCACACTGGCACGTAGCGAGCGGGGCGAAGCAAGCGTTTTCAATTCATTCATATGGAAGTTGCGCGTAAACGGTCGCGTGGTGCATTTTGGGATTGGAAGCGGCGCGGAGAAAGCGTTGAGAGCAGCTGACAGCGTCAAAAGGTTGGGCATTCCTCAACTTTATGCAAATTTCGAGCGCAAAACGCCGGCGACAACCAATCGGTGTGAGAAGTTGGCAAGGAAAGACTATGACGCGTGTTTCCGAGACTGGTGGATTACTGAGCTGAAATCACATATTATTGAAAAAGTCACGCAAAAGTAAATGTACTTTGCATGTTGTTAGTATACGCTACAGTTTAGTTTGCGAACTGCCGTTAAAAGAAGACAATGGAACGTAAATAGGGTGTGAACATTGTTTTTCAGAGGTGTGCTCAGCCCTAAATTAGACACTCACCAAAGCAGTGGCGTTGTAGCGTTGCTAGCGGCACTGAGCGTGGATTTGACGCTGTAGTGTGAACGCACCGTTAGTAGGTGCGTTCGACTTCATGCGGCACTGCAAGAAATCGGCTGCCGCCTTACAAAACAATGCATTCTGGTAAGATCATTTGTCCGACTTTGATCGGCGCTGCAGCCGTCTTTCGATCACGTGTGCCATCAAAGTACCGTGAGAGCAAAACGAGAGCAGTCGCAGAGGTCAGGCGCTGCCTGCTGCTTAAAATCGGCTGCGAAAGCCTTGATGACGACACACTTTATACTCATTGGTCAGATTATGTGACGACAAGCACGACGTGTGCTGCGTGTTTTTCTTAAAAAAGTTCCTGTATGTAATCAATCTTTATATCGAATATCTAATATTCAAACAAAACATTAATGATGAAAATGAAGATTAGGCGATATGGTAAATATATATTCTTATTGTATAAGAGTAAATTTTGGGAAAAAAACCTGGTCAACCAGAGGCCGTTTTTTTAATGGATGCTGTGAGAGGCTTCACTACACTGAATAAACTGCTTATATTTGTAAAAAATGTCCTATAGCTAACTACAAAACCAAGATGCAAATAATAAACGTCATATTGCTTTACATTAAAGTAACTCACATACTTGATATGATCAACAAAAAAAGCAAAACGATTGTAGCCTATAGAATAAATGATAGGGTAATTTTTTTTCTTTTATTTATTTATCTTATGTAGTTTAATTTCTTCTTTTTTTATTCCTTTTTTTTTTGTGTATGTTTGGAATACAGTTTCATCCTCTATAAGTGTCCGACTTGACGGCCGTGTCTTTACTCCTCCCCCGACTGCAAGCGGCTGCTCTCGCCAGCCGGCGGCAGGCTAGTGTAGTGCATCTCGAACGCACCTTTTATCTCGATGCGGCGCGGACGCGCCTGGAAAAAACGAGCGCATCGCACCGCGTCGCTTCCATTATGCGCGCGCAAGCCGCGCGTCTACATTTGAAATAACGAATTTGAGCGCGCAAAAGACGCTACATGTGAACGGCCCCTAAAGCTGCCTGGAACTACGTTCGCCGTGCGTATCCCTGAATATAATGCACACCTCTAGAACGTTCATCAGCCAATCAGATTCAAGCATTCAACGGCCCTGTAGTATAAAACTTAATAATTTGTATTTTACTCAATACTGTATATTTAATTAAAATGTAAAAATTCAAAGTAATACTAATAAAATGATATATGATTAATAATATTAATATTGACTATTTTAAATAATTAATTTGTATTTTGATGTGCTTATTTATTATTTTAGTGTAAAAAATTGACCTTCAGTTTAAAAGCTTAAGTTCAGTTGGATGCATTAAATTTTAAGTATTATTAAAATTTCTATACAAATCATTTTAACTCATTTTTTAAATCTTGTTTAGCTGAATGTCATAAAAATAATTAAAAGTAAAAAAAAATTTTAAAGTAATGAAAAACATATGTTGTCATGTCTTACTGAACAAATTATTTACAGTGAATTAAAAAACAAAGAAAAAAGTATAATTTTGCTAGGACAATATCCAATAATGTTATAGATATGAACACAATGAAGTGCAAGATTCAAAATACAGGTAAAACACCTGTGAAAATTATTTATTTCATATTATTATAGCACACTGCGTTCTATTTTTACAGTTTGTTTTTCAGTGTACTATTTAGTTACTAAACAATTACTATTAGTGTACTAAACAATCATGGCAAATCACTTTGAAAACCAAAAGTAGCCATGAAAATATGCTTTAATCCTTTAAGATCCTGCTTGTGAAGGTGTTTGCGGGCTCTTGCATCCTCCCTGTGTGCATTCCTTTGTTTTACAGCTATTATCGAGTAAGTTTAAGCCTAATGTGTTTCCGTTGAGGGCAACGTCTCTGGCACTCCTTCAGCCACACATCTGTGGACACAGACAAAACACCCACACCGAGAAACTTCCGAAACGTGTTGATACCTGGCATTCCTCTCTGTTTCCATGTCAGCACATGATTTGCTGACACTGAGAACTGGGTCACCAAGGGTCATCGAAAGGATTATTCCAATTCAGCACAAGTTTGGCAAAATAAAGGTTGAGCTCTTTATTCAATGGCAGGGTTTAAGCTCAACCAGTTGCCATCAGTTTAACAGATCTGATCGGTAAGTGCTATAATCACAGTGACCTAGAACACATGTTTAGGTCTATATGAAACTTTTTCTTCTCAGTCTCATCATATTTGACACAATGGAAAGGATTGAGTCTCATTTCGAAAAAGGTCCAATATAATATTAGCTTTCTTATAAACAAGCCTATAACTGCATGAAATCTAAAAGATATTGTATAAAACACACAAAAATAAACTTAACTGAAAAAATTATAAAAAGCTTGACTTTGTTACAGCCAAATTTCCGCCAAAGTTTTGCCAAGTTTCGCACCTTACATTTGATTTAATAATAATAAAAAAAAATACAAAAAGACAAAAAAAAAATGTACTCACTATATTTTATTTAGTCACAAGCTAATGTTATATAATTTAGATGAAAATATATAGGGGTTAATACAGGTCAATTGGAAAACTTTCCTCAGTTATCTCAATGCCAAAAAGTATCCAAATTTTTTATATATGTATTTTGACTTTTTATTTTATTTTATCATAAACAAAAGCTGAATTATCTACAATATAAAACAAGATTCACAAGATTTAACTAAAACATTTGGTTAGTAAATGTTTAATTTAGTTCACTTACTATAAATAAAGACAACTTTGAAAGATGTACACTACCAGTCAAAAGTTTTTGAACAGTTATATTTTTAATGTTTTTTTTTAAAGAAGTCTCATCTGCTCACCAAACCTGCATTTATTTGTTCCAAAGTACAGCAAAAACAATAAAATTGTGAAATATTTTTCTGTTTTCTATTTGAATATATTTAAAAATTTAATTTATTCCTATGATTACAAAGCTGAATTTTTGCATCATTACTCCAGTCACATGATCCTTCTAATATTTTGATTTGCTGCTCAAAAAAGGATATTTAAAAGATGCTAAAAAGTAGATTTTTTTCAGGTTTCTTTGATGAATAGAATGTTTATCTGAAGAAGAAAAGAACAGAAACAGAAATATTTATTTGAAACAGAAATATTTTGCAACATCATAAATGTCTTTATCATAACTTTTGATCAATTTAAAGCATCCTTGCTAAATAAAAGTAAAAATGTCTGCAAAAAAAAAAAAATCTTTAAGCTTTTGAATGGTATAGTATATTACAAAATCTTTTTATTTCAGATATATGTTGATCTTTGGATCTTTCTATTAATAATAATAATAAAATGTTTCATGATTTCTGAAGGATCATGGGACACTGAAGACTTGAAGAATGATGGAGAAAATTTTGCTTTGATCACAGGAATAAATTACATTTTAAAATATATTAAAATAGAAAACAGTTATTTTAAATAAAAACAATATTAAAAAATTTGACTTTTTTTGCTGTACTTTGGATCAAATAAATGCAGGGTTGGTGAGCAGAAGAGACTTCTTTAAAAAACAAAACATATAACTGTTCAAAAATTTGTCTAGTAGTGTAAATGTCTATTGTGATGTCTTTTTAAAAATATGCATCATACTTTACATT
Organism: Garra rufa; assembly: GCF_049309525.1. Taxonomy (NCBI): domain Eukaryota; kingdom Metazoa; phylum Chordata; class Actinopteri; order Cypriniformes; family Cyprinidae; genus Garra; species Garra rufa. The sequence continues at coordinate 9,828,136 of NC_133363.1, read as the reverse complement.
AAAAAAAAATCCAGAAATTAATTAAATACACAATAATTTCTGTGATCTATACATAATAAATATACACCTTAGTGCCAAGGATAATTACTGTTTAAATATTTTAACTTAAATTTAAGTTAAGTTTTTAATTTAATTTAATTTAATTTAATTTAATTTAATTTAATTTAATTTAATTTAATTTAATTTAATTTTTTATGTACTTTGGAAATGTTTGTGTGCATAAAAATGTAAAAATGCAATTAATACTTATTAATATGAAAAAAATATATTATTAATAATATGTGACCCTGGACCACAAAACCAGTCATAAGGTTAAATAACAATTTTACAAAACTGGGATGTATACAAAATATGAAAGCTCAATAAATAAGATTTCTATTGATGTATGGTTTGTTAGGATAGGACAATATTTGGCCGAGATACATCTATTTGAAAATATGGAATCTGAGGGTGCAAAATACTGAGAAAATCACCTTTAAAGTTGTCCAAATTAAGTTCTTAACAATGCATATTACTAATCAAAAAATACATTTTGATATATTTATAGTAGGAATTTTACAAAAAAAATCTTCATGAAACATGATCTTTACTTAATTTCCTAATGATTTTTGGCATAAAAGAAAAATCAATAATTTTGACTCATTGCAATTGCAGGTTTTCAAACAGAGATGGCAACAAAGAGGCAAAACTTACAGACTGTAGCTTTAAATTATTTTGTTTTATTGATCATATAAGAAGATACCCTGGAAATCCAGAGGTCTGGCGAGAGCACAATTTGAATTGTCTCTGCAAGACACTCTGGTATCGAGCAATGATGCACGTTACTGCATTACGTAAGCAGTTCTGGGAACCAATCAAATCGGTGTATCTGATGTAGGCGGGCCAGAGGCGAGCTAAGCTGATGACGACAGCGCTACGACGTCCGGAATCATTTAGTAAACATTGAAAGATGGCTACAGATGAACACCAGTTGTTTGAAATGGCTTTGGTCGCTACAATGAACGAGTTAGACTTGGCTTTTCATATAAAAGAGGAACAGAAAACCGCGCTCGAATCGTTCCTTTGCAAGAAGGACGTTTTTGCTGTTTTGCCGACTGGATACGGCAAGAGTTTAATCTATCAGTTAGCGTGTATCACCGTGTATTGTTGTGATTGGTCGTGGCGTTATCCAATTGCGTGCAGTGAGAGTTTCAAATGCATGCTTGGTGCCGCCCCTCGAGTTAGGCCCTTTTCATTGCTCGATGCCGACCCTTAATCTTAATAGATGAGGGTCTGGATTTTTTCCAGGCTAATAATAAGAATGAAAAGATTTAACTAAAATAAATTGAGTTCATTTACTATTGATAAAGTATATTTTGAAAGACATTAATGTCTATTGTAAAGTCTTTTTTTTAAATATGCATCATATTGTACATCAAAAATAAAAACAAATCCAGAAATTAATTAAATATGCAATAATTTCTGTGGTCTATAAAGTTAACTCTATGGGCCGGTTTCCCGTACGGGGATTAAGCCTAGTCATAGACTAAATGTCATTTTAAACCTGGATTTATGGAAGTAGCTTTCTCACACATGGATTACAATAGTCTCAGACTTGCACTAGTCTTGATTTAAACAATCGGATTTCCAGAAGTAGGATTAGACCTAATTCAGATCTAAATGAAGTCTTAAATTAAACCTGGTCAGAAGCAGGTTTAACCTCAGATTAAAAACGTCTTGCCTCAAGGCTCACGTCCACAGTAGCAGAAAATGGATTACCTCGACTATTTCAACGACAATCAGAGACCACCACCAAGACCAGAAAGAAGGTTGCTGAAAGACAGGAGCAACCCACTAAATGATTTTGATGATTTACATTTTCTTGACCGTTTCCGTATGTCAAAGGAAAATGCAACAGAAATAATTGGTTTGCTGCAGCCCAAGCTTTCAGGTGACTTAGTCAGGGGCACCCCTATTTCTCCTTCCTTACAAATATTAATTACCTTAAGGTTTTTGGCATGTGGAACCTTCCATCGTGAAACTGGGGATTTGTGTGGTGTAGGTGAATCAACAGTGTGCAAAATAGTACACAAAGTCTGCAGTGCTATATGTGAACTGAAAAAGGATTTCATCAAATTCCCAAATAGTGCTGAACAGGCCACCTACAAGGTAGATTTCTATGAATATGGAAACTTCCCTGGAGTCATTGGTTGTATCGATGGCTGCCACATTCCCATCAAGTGTCCCTCTACAGCAGATGCTGAGGAATTCAGAAATCGTAAAAACTGGTTTTCAATACATGTACAAGGAGTGTGCACTCCCACTATGCAGTTCTCCAATATTGTTGCACGTTGGAAAGGTTCAACTCATGACTCAAGGATTTTCCACAACTCCTCTTTGTACGGCTCTGGAATTCTACTTGGTGGCAGTGGGTATGCACAGACAAACTTCTTGTTCACCCCTTATCTCCATCCAGTCAGACCAGAGCAACAGCGCTATAACCAAGCTCACATGCTGACCAGAGGGCTAATAGAGCGCATGTTTGGTGTATGGAAGAATCGTTTCCAGTGTCTCCGAAATACACTGCGGTTTGAACCTAGGAGGTGCTGCATTGTTATTATTGCAACAGCAGTGCTTCATAATTTTCTTAAACAGTGTGGCTGCCCAGACCCTGATATTGAAGATGATGATGACCAAAATGTCCCTATCGCTGAGCTAGCCAATGACAGAAATGGACTTGCTTACAGAGATGCTTTTGCTTTGCAGCACTTCTCATAAATGAGCCTTGAGTGATACATAAATGATTGGCATAGACAGGTAAAAAAAATTTCAGGAAATTATTTATTTAACTGAGATTTGGTTCCAAAGACAATTGACACTGCTGCTTCATGTCTCTCTCTTTCATAGACAACTCAAGATGAAGAATTTTCATTTTGACTTCATGTTCTTCTTTTAAATACTGTAATTTACGTTCATGGAACTCTATGGCAAGTTTCTCATGAATGGTCATCCTTTTCCCTCTTGACCTGCTGCCTGGATTAGAGACTGCTGGATGCTGACTAATGCTACTGCAGGAGACTGGATGCTGCTGCATGTTGGTGCTGGCTGCTGCTGGATTCATTTGAGCATCTTGACTGTTTCCTGCGCCCCCCAAGTCATGTGTCAAGTTCAGGTCATCTTTGTATGAAAAAAAAAATGTAGCATTACATTGGACTTCAACAATAAAGGTCATTACATAATTTGTGTTACAAGAGATGACTTGCATTTAATTATGTTGGATGGGATAGCACATGTTACTGTAAATGAGACGTGTCCTATCAAATGAGTCTTTGAAAGATTCCTCACCTGAACTGTCCAAATGGTCATCATCTGGAATACCTTCCAGGGGTTGCTGACTTTCAATAATCCCAGCCAACAAGTCCCCCAACTCCTCTGTGTCTGGTGGAACTGGGAGTCCCCCACCTGTCTTGAAACGCTCTTGACGCGTAGCAGCAGTTGATTTTTTTCATGTTTATTTTTATGTTTTTCCACAGGACCTTTACAAGATAATATATACTCTGAAGTAGGAGTTCTATATAATATTGTTTTCTTTTTACATTTCATTAATGAAAACATATATAATTGACTGATTTGTAAGAATGGGGCAACAATAAATCTTACCTGAACTTGTTGGAGTGTCCGTTTGGTTACTTTTTCATTTGAGTTGAATTCATTCAATATGGAAATCCATGCCTTCTTCTTCTTGTTTTCTGTACCTGAATCATGCTGTTTGTTTTCAATTACAGGATAGTTTGATACAATTTGTTTAAAAAGGGTCTTCTCAAATTCACTGAAGTTTTTTGAGCGTTTTCTTCGGCCTTTATCCATTTTTTGGTTAAGTGTAGTGACTCCTGTTCCACACACTCCTTAAGACTAATGAATTACAAGTATTCCATACCAGGTTTTTATAGCAACCTCTCTTGATTACCATAATCTGAGACTCTGTAGTCTAGAACTAGTTAATCCAAATTTAAGCAACATCTCAGAAAGTCAGTTGTTTAGTGTGGATTAATTTAAGTAGAATTAGCCTAGTCCTGGTTTATTTTAAGCCCTTAACGGGAAACTGGGCCATTATGTTTTGCACATCGACACATTAGTGTTAAGCAAAAATACTATTTAAACAACACTTTTTTATTTTATTTATTTATTTTATTGGGATTGTTACTTGCCTTGACAAACTCAACTAAACGGGTTTATACTGGAAACCATGGTTCTGTTAAGCAGATTTTTAAATCTCTCCAGGGCTGTGATGATGAATTACCTGGTTAATGTTAACAAATAAACCACGGCTCTGGCATCACACCATGGGACTGAATACAGCTCCTTAATACAGGTATGAAACCAATCATTTCTCACAATAAGCATTGTTTGTTTTGACTGGGGCCTGTCCATGTTGTGACTTGCAAGTCTATTGGCTTTCTCGTGATGAAGGCGCGCTGAGGATGGCAGGATGAAATGCTGAAACTGAAATAATACTAGTTAAACTCAAAGTTGGGCACTGACTCAGATGAATGGAGTTCTTCTCAAAGACAGTATGTTCAGACATAATCTTTGCCTTTGACAACCTGCAGTGTTCATGGATAATGCATTTTAATACAAGCTTCCCTAATTAGCCTCAGGTGAGAGTCTGTTAAGCCAATAAATACTGAATACATAATCCCCAAGATAGGGAAATGTGGTAACAATAACATAGGAAATTTGACTGCATTGCAGTAATAATTACTGCTTGTCCAGACAAGAATTCTTATTCATACATTGGGCTAAAGATTTGAACAAATCCGTAACCCTAAGTATTAAACTTTGAGTGAAACTCATCTGCGGGTATTATGGATACATCTTACGGCTTGTTGAGAAGAGGTTCGCTATTACGTTTCTAAATGACTCAACGAAGATGGGGGTGGAATCTTTATTGGGTCAGTAAGCAACATCTTAGCAACCACCAAGCAATGTCCTTATATCTGAATGCACTCAAAACCCCTAGAAAAACATAAAAATTGATTTCAAATTTCAAATCATTCAAATGATTTCTGAAGGATCATGTGACACTTAAGACTGGACTAATGATGCTAAATATTCAGCTTTAACATCACAGAAACAAAACTAGATCAAAAAAGTTTTTCAAGAAACACTTCAGGTTGGCTAAAAGTTCAAGTAACTGTAAAAGCTTGAAGTTTAAACATTTAATTAGATTAGATGATTAGCATGTAGTTATCATGTTGCTAATTATATTTTAGCATTTTACCATGTTCCTAACATGACTACCATGCTTCTAACATGATTAGCATGTCTCTAGCATGATTAGCATGTTGTAATCATCTTTCTATCATAATTAGCATGCTGTTAGCATGAATAACATGTAGTTAGCATTTTTCAAGTATGATTAGCATGTTGTTAACATAATAAGCATGTAGTTAGCATGTTGGTAGTATGTTGTTAACATGGTAAGAAAGTTAATAGCATGTTGTTAGCATGATTAGTATTTTACTAGCATGCTAGTATGATTAACAAGTCACTAGCATGTTGTTAACATGATTAACGAGTTACTAGCATGTTGTTCGCATGATTAGTATTTTACTAGCATGTTAGTATGATTAACAAGTCACTAGCATGTTGTTAACATGATTAACTAGTTACTAGCATGTTGTTCGCATGATTAGCAAGTCACTAACATATCGCTAATTTTGTTCTTTCATGATTAGCGAGTTACTAACATGTTGTTAGCATGATTAGCAAGTTACTATCATGATTAGCATGTTATTAAATTGTTGTCAGCAAAAAAAATCACAAGTTACTAGCATGTTTTAAAATAATTAACAAGTTGCTAGTGTGTTGCTAGCATGTTTCTAGCATGATTAGAAAGTTACTAGCACATTGTTAACATGGTTAACAAGTTACTAGCATGTTTTAACATGATTAACAAATTACTACTGTTACTATCATGATTTTAGCATTATAAGCATGGTACTGGCATGTTGTTAACATGATTAGCATGTTGTCAGCTTGAATAACAAGTTACTAGCATGTTTCTAGCATGATTAGTAACTTACTAGCATGTTGTTAGCATGATTAGCATGTTACTAGCTTGATTAGCATGTTACTAGCATGTTGTTAGCATGATGAACATGTTACTAGCATGTTAGCATGATTAACATGTTACTAACATGTTGTCAGCATCAATAACACATTACTAGCATGTTTAAAATGATTAACAAGTTACTACCATGTTGCTAGCATGATTCTAGCATGATTAGCATGTTGTTAGTATGATTAACAAATTACTAACATGTTTTAACATTTTTAACAAGTTACTAGCATGTTACTAGCATGTTGTTAGCATGATTAACATGTTACTAGCATGATAGCATGATTAACAAATTACTAGCATGTTTTAACATTATTAACAAGTTACTAGCATATTGCTAGCATGATGTTACTAGCATGTTGTTAGCATGATTAACACGTTACTAGCATGTTGTCAGCATAAATAACATGTTACTAGCATGTTTTAACATGATTAACAAGTTACTAACGTGTTGCTAGCATGTTTCTAGCATGATTAGTAAGTTACTAGCATGTTGTTAGCATGATTCGCATGTTACTAGCATTTTGTTAGCATGATTAACAAGTTACTAGCATGTTGTTAACATGAATAACAAGTTACTACCATGTTACAAGCATGATTAGCATGTTACTAGCATGTTGTTAGCATGATTAGCATGTTACTAGCATGATTAGCATGTCACTAGCATTTTGTTAGCTTGATTAATAAGTTACTAGCATGTTGTTAGCATGATTAACATGTTACTAGCATGTTGTCAGTATCAATAACCGATACTAGCATGTTTAACATGATTAACAAGTTACTACTATGTTGCTAGCATGATTCTAGCATGATTAGCATGTTGTTAGCATGATTAGCAAGTTGTCAAGAGGACCTGGCTGCAGACATACGGCGAGTGGAGCTCCACCGGAAATACGTCACCTCCACCCGCAAACCGGAAACACGTCACCTCCACTAAAATGAAAATGGCGTCGCGCACTTTATTTTATTTTTTTATTATAGCCTATTAATTTAGCATCGCTATAATAGCGAGTTACAACGAGGTTATCATATCATAACAAAACTACTTGTGAAATTTCAATGGATGGAAAACATTGTGGGAAACATTATTTTACTGTGATATGTATGTTGTTATTTTGTTTAAAATACAATTGTGATTAAGATGTTTAATAAAATAACTTCTCATTTAATGTCCAGTGATATTATAGATCTGCTGTTTTATTTACTGTTTGTACTGATTTAAAAAGTCTTCTTTGACTCTTTTAAGAATGTGTCCAAACCATTGAACTCAAAAGCTTTTAAAACTTTTAAAATTCTTGAGTCAGTTGTACATCTTTGAGGTGTCTTTTTCTTTTTCTTTTTTTCCCTTTCCCCTCCAATATGTGTAATATATTGTTGTTCTGTGAAGCTCTCACAACTGTATGTGATGCTGTCCTTTGTTTGTTACACCACAATGGTTATAGACACTCCAAAACGTATTATTAATGACATAAATAAATGTATATATAATTTTCTTGTTGGAAAAATAAACATCATTATTTGAATAAAAAAATACTTTGTAATCCACTCAAGCTTCCCATAAAACTTTCCAATTTTCACAGACAGGCATTATTATCATGGATAATGATATACAAACATAATTTTTCCCCTCACAAGTGCTTAATTTGGAATAATAAATACATTACACACCAAAATAAATCTCTTTTTTTTAGTTAATTGGTTTCGAAAAAATGTTTGGTTGGTTTCACAGCTGTTGAATTCTAATGGTCACGTGCTTACCTATGCAGAGTTCTTAAAAAATGTTCATTTCATATACCTGTAAAGGAGTATGTAATGGTAATTAATGCCATTCCCTTAGAACTTAGAAAATTATTAGTAAATGAAATAGATAAAAATCCAAATGTTGTCTCTGTCTTAAATTGAAAGGTATAAATATAAAAGAAAAAAATGTAATAACAATTATCTTAGAAAGATTTGCCAAATTTTTTGTGTTCCTTTAGCCATTGGTTTTTGGAGATATAAAATACTAATGTTGAATTGCAACTCAAAGAAAAGGACATTTAATTTTTTTATGAGTATAGTGCTGACTTCAAAATTTGGTATATTGTAAATTTACTCATATATGGAATGTTTTTCATTCATAAATGTAAATGGGCAGTGAAAAAAACTAATTTTACTCATTTTAAAATAGAAATTGGCCACTACCTGTGTACATTAAAAGAAACAAATAATAGCAAAGCAAAAAAAAACTTCTTGAATAACTTCTAACTATTTGTACTTGGTTATGGATATGTGATGTTACAGCTTTCTTTATTTTAATTTTCTATTTTATGTTATGTTTTATGTACTATGTAATTGCCCTTGTATGTTCTTTTTTTGTTTTGTTCTAAACACTTAAAAAAAAGATACTGTCCGTATTTACATCTTCATTATTGTAATATTTAATTGTGCAATAAAAAAAAGATCTACTGTTTACTTTCTAAAATATATAATTATATACACATATCATTTGCCAAGGTAAACGTTTTAATTATGAAATGTACAGAAAATGTAATTATTAAGAACACGCATATGTAACTATAAATAATACAAAACGAAAAATTAAACAATAAGTTTTAAATATGCAATGTCTTAAAATTTTGCCCGGACCATCAAGGCGACCGCGTCATGCCCGGACCAATATGGTGTAACATACGTCGGAAGTGGAGGTGACGTATTTCCGTTCTTGAGTGGAGCTCCACTCGCATCCACGGTCTGCAGCCAGACCCTTCTCCAAGTTGTTAGTATGATTATCAAATTAGAAACGTTTTAACATGATTAACAAGTTACTATCATGTTGCTAGCATGTTGTTAGCATGATTAGCATGTTACTAGCATGTTGTTAGCATGATTAAACATTTACTAGCATGTTTTAACATGATTAACAAGTTACTAGCATGATTCTAACTGATTAGCATGTTACTAGCATGTTGTTAGCATGATTAGCATGTTGTTAGTATGATTAACAAATTACTAACATGTTTTAAGATGATTAACAAGTTACTAGCATGTTGTTAGCATTATTAGCATGTTACTAGTATTTTGTTAGCATGATTTACAAGTTACTAGCATGGTGTTACCATGAATAACAAGTTACTACCATGTTACAAGCATGATAAGCATGTTACTAGCATGTTGTTAACATGATTAGCATGTTACTATCATGTTGTTAGCATGATTAGCATGTTGTTAGTATGATTAACAAATTACTAACATGTTTTAAGATGATTAACAAGTTACTAGCATTTTGTTAGCATGATTTACAAGTTACTAGCATGTTGTTAACATGAATAACAAGTCACTACCATGTTACAAGCATGATTAGCATGTTACTAGCATGTTGTTAGCATGATTAGCATGTTACTAGCATGTTGTTAGCATGATTAGCATGTTACTAGCATGTTGTTAGCATGATTAGCATGTTACTAGCATGTTGTTAGTATGATTAACAAATTACTAACCTGTTTTAACATGATTAACATGTTACTAGCATGTTTTAACATGATCAACAAGTTACTAGCACTTTGCTAGTGTGTTGATAACATGTTTCTAGCATGATTAGCAAGTTACTAGCAAGTTACTTTGTATGCATTTTATTATAAAGTGTTAGATATTGAAAATCATATTTGTCATTCACTTCTTTCAGGTGAATTTTAGTAGCTTGTAATGTCTCTGGTCTTGCCCCATCCACAAACTGCCATTTTAGAAAAAGGTGGAAATCTACGGTGGTTGAAACTCTCCTGTCCCACACTGTGAATGGGGTCAAAGTCCACAGCAGGGCCCCACAGGCCCGCTACACCTGTCATTACTCTCATTCAGCGACGTCTAATGAGGTGGAGCCCAGAGTAATTCCTGAGGACACTTTGCTGTGTCTCCACAGTGGGCCTCTGATCTTTCTTCTCTCAGAAACAAAGCATTCGGAAAGATTCCTGCCTCCAGCTCTAAGGGCCCCGTAACAGTCACTGATTCGGGTGAAGTGTGCTTGAGCAGGTCAGCCCATTGCCATTGCTGATTGGCCCCCTGTAGGACTCTGGTGGTTTGGCAGGGTGTTAATGAAAAGCAGCCCTCTTCAGTGCCCGCCTGTATTAGTGACACAGCAGCAGGTTAGCAAGACGACGCTGAAAAGTGACACATTCCACAAATTATCAAAGGCTATTATAATGTCAGAAATGGACTGATGTTACTTGACAAGCAAGGAGAACAAAATTTCATTAAATATGAGTGACTAACTACAAGAGAAAATGCATTTTTTATACTCAGAGACCTGTTTATGCTGCAGAAGCTACGGCAAGTTTCACAGTTACATTACTCTTACAAAATGAACTGCTGCAGTGTGATTGCAGTATGCTGACAATGAAAAGTGAAGTTTTATGTACTGCAGTATGTACAGTTGAGGTACACCAGAAGGAAACACGGTGCATTAAGAGCCGGGGGTGAAAACTTTTTGAATTTGAAGATCAGAGTACATTTAACTTATTTTGTCTTCTGGGAAACATGTATCTTATGTAGCTTCTGAAGGGCAAAACTAAATAAAAAATTTAGTAATGAAAAATGTACACATCTTCATTCTGTTCAAAAGTTTACACCCCTGGCTCTTAATGCATCGTTTTTCCTTTTGAAGCATCAGTGAGAGTTTGAACCTTCTGTAATAGTTGCATATGAGTCCCTCAGTTGTCCTCAGTGTGAAAAGATGGATCTCAAAATCATACAGTCATTGTCGGAAAGGGTTCAAATACACAAAAATGCTGAAAAGCCAAAGAATTTGTGGGACATGAAGGGTTTTTCTGAAGAACAGCAGACAGTTAAAGTTTCAGAACAAACAAAGGACTCATGAACAACTATCACTAAACAACAAACAAACAAACAAAAATCAGCTCTGGATCATTCAGGTAAAAACACTCTTTTAAACGGGGTTATTTTTATAAATTTAACCATTATTGTTTTGCAGATTCTGCAAGGTGTATAAACTTTTGACCTCAACTGTAGTAAATGCAGTGCTACAGTGAAAATGCTTTTAAAAGGTAGTACTTAGATGTTATACTGTAGTCAATTTGCAGTTTAGTGACTGAAAGAAAATTACATTTCAATGTTTTTGCATTCTCTCAAATAATTTGCATTCTCTCACAAAAGTATTGCATTCCCACAAGAAACAATTGTGCTCTCTTTCTCTTTCTCGAACCTTGAAACCTTGTGTTCTCTCACAATTAATTTGTGTTCTATTGCAATCTATCGCCAAGAAATTTTGTGTTGGGTAAGGTTACAGAATCACTGAAATATCTCAAAGTTTTCAGCAAAATGCAAAATTTGGTGAGAGAATGCAGAGTTTAGCTTCAAACCCAAATAAACACAAATTAACTAAGTTAGTCAAGCTCTTCAGGATTACTAGAAACTTTCAAGCAGGTATGTTGGGACAAAATGGAGTTAAACTGTAGGACAGTGGCCCTCCAGGACCATGGGGACTGTAGTTCAAATTTGCACCTAACATACCTGTGCATAGTAGTTTATTTTGTATATTGTGTCTTTGCTATTTTGCACAATTCTGTGTATATGTAAACATACCTGGCAATAAATCTCATTCTGATTCTGATTCAGTGAATTACAACTGAATTGCATTGTCTTGAACCAAAAGCGTTGATTTTAATACTTAAAGTAGTTCAACTTTAAAAATGACAATACCATGGTACAGGGTGGTATTAGAGGGTAATACCATTGTACTTTGATATACACAATGGTACTGAAGATTATGAATCATGGTATTTACATTGGTGCAGCCAAGAATACAATGGTGCCGTCATGCGCTTAAAAATGGTGTAGGATTTACAAATTTTGAATCTAGTAAATTTCACAGATAATTACAAAGTAAATGACAACACTTTGAATTAAATTGACATTTTTTTTAAAAGGGGTATAAATGATCAATTCCCTTGATCATTTGAAATATAAGAGGTCATTGTACCCTACAATGATAAAAATCCACCCAGTGGTATTTTTTTTATCTTTAAAAGTAATATCCCCTTTTTAAAATCAGGTCATTCTCAGCTTCTTGTCGGTGTGATGGCACACCGACAGAGGATCCTCCCACGATAGTTGATTGACATGAGCGCCTTATCTTAGACCTCCCCTTACTAAGCTGAAAGACTCCGATCACCATTGTGTCGACTCAGGTGGGTGTTCTGTTGATGGATGTAATAATGAACATAGCAGTGGTCATTTACTCCCGACATCTGAGCCGCTGAAGACGCAGAGGATTAACGTTACTTTCATTATTGAAAGGAAAGCGCCCATCCCGATCTACATATGTGTCTATGTTTGTGCGAATCATTCGTGATGCAGCTTCACCCACAGCAGAAGTGAGTATAAGAGTTTTTTATGCCTCTTTGCAAATGTCCTTTCTTAATAATGAGCTTGTTAGCAAGTTTTGCAGCTAAACACGGCTAAAGTAAACATTACGGCTCGTCATCGTATGGCTGAGAGGGGCGGGGTGAGCAGAGCTCATTAGCATTTAAAGGAACATGCAACAGAATAGCTCGCTCTAAAAAGGGCTGTTTTTGACAAGGTAAAAATTGTGTTTATTATGCTACATTGAGAAATTTTAACCAAAGTATGTTATAGACTTCTCATTAAGACCCTAAAGAATCATATCAACTTGTGGAAAATGGGCATCCGATACCCATTTAAAACTAAAAGACGATGCTATGCCAACTATATTGGATCCGACAGCAATGTCGCACCTCACAAGTGTGAGTAACTGTTTTTATTACGTGGTCACTATTGCTTTGTCTGTTATTGTGGATTGTTTGATATGTACTGAGCATTTACAAGTTTTTAACCTAAATCACAGCAGGGTCCATCTACACCACTGTTAGCAAATCATAGTGGTGGGCATTTTCTTAAAGGGGTCATCCGGTGCCACATGCACTTTTACAAGCTGTCTAAACTGAAATGTGTGTTAGGAGTGTGTGTACACAACCACCCTAGAATGATAAAGATCCGCCCAGTAGTTTTCTTTTAATTTAGTAAAATAATTTGCCTCTTCTCATATCGAGCCGTTCTCAGATGCCTGTCGTTGTAGCATAACACCGGCAGAGGCCGCTCCAACGACAGTTGATAGACAGCAGTGTTTTAGCATAGACCCGCCCCGAGTGAAGTAAACTGACAGCACTGAGGGAATGTGACTGCCGATCTACCTAAATGGTAGTAACGCGTTACTGTAATAATATTACTTTTTTCAGTAACTAGTAGTGTAAGGAATTACTCGTCTGAAAAAAGTAATATTATTACAGTTTTCCCGAGCTAGTTACTTGCGTTACATTTGCCAGTAGCACCTTCATCACACACAAGGCACACGACAACACAGAGAACAGAAGGGAAGGGGAGGGGGGCGTGAATGGAACAGTGATTGGTCTGGGTTTGGCACGAGGTATCATTAAATTACCATCACCGATTGGTTGGTGAAAAAATGTTATTCATCTATTGCACAAAAGCAGCAAGAACAACATATATGATTAATAAGCGCAAGAATAGGCAGTTTCGATTTAAAATCGAATGTTTTAAAATGTAGACATCTGCTGATTTTTGGAACGCATCGCCAATCAATGGTGTTTAAGATAGAAATCACTCACTGCTCAAAAGTTTTGAACAGTGCTGAATATTGCGTGCTTACGAATCACAACACACAAAGTGTAGACATTTATGAAAGATGAATTGTGCATAATATCCATTGTGTTATAAGAGCTTTATGAGATCGCGTATGCACTGTGGTGTCAGCTTTAAAGGAGCTTTGTTTGTTTGCATTCTGCCGTGGATGCACGCAGTAGGTCATGTTTGCTTTTTTGTTAAGAATAACAGTGGTTTGTGTAAGAAAAAAGTAACTAGTAATATAACTAGTAATATAACTTGTTACTTTCTCTAGGGAGTAATAAAGTAAAGTAAGGGATTACTATTTTTGAGAGTAATATGTAATATGTAATATATTACTTTTTTGAGTAACTAACCCCAACACTGTTTATAAATGAGGGTCAGTATAAAGCTTAGCTTTGTAACGCTAGATGGTTTAAAACGGTGTCTGTTAATGATTAAGATGTAACCTTAACACAATACCTGCAAAAGTGTTTACAGCCCGCAACTGTACATGAGTAAAGACTATAACACTCACATTTATGTATTTCAATATAAGGATGGGGTAAGTTATGTTAACCGATCACTTTTTTGCTCTTGTTCAATCAGCTATGCCTCAGTAAACACACCGCGTTCTCTCTTTACCATAGTAAACACAGTAAACACATCGCGTTCAGCTCTGTACCACAGTAAACACATCTCGTTCAGCTCTGTACCACAGTAAACACACCGCGTTCAGCTCTGTACCACAGTAAACACATCACGTTCAGCTCTGTACCACAGTAAACACAGTAAACACAGTAAACACATCGCGTTCAGCTCTGTACCATAGTAAACACATCTCGTTCAGTTCTGTACCACAGTAAACACACCGCGTTCAGCTCTGTACCACAGTAAACACAGTAAACACATCTCGTTCAGCTCTGTACCACAGTAAACACACCGCGTTCAGCTCTGTACCACAGTAAACACAGTAAACACACCACGTTCAGCTCTGTACCACAGTAAACACATCTCGTTCAGCTCTGTACCACAGTAAACACATCGCGTTCAGCTCTGTACCACAGTAAACACAGTAAACACACCGCGTTCAGCTCTGTACCACAGTAAACACACCGCGTTCAGCTCTGTACCACAGTAAACACATCGCGTTCAGCTCTGTACCACAGTAAACACAGTAAACACATCGCGTTCAGCTCTGTACCACAGTAAACACAGTAAACACATTGCGTTCAGCTCTATACCACAGTAAACACATCGCGTTCAGCTCTGTACCACAGTAAACACATCGCGTTCAGCTCTATACCACAGTAAACACATCGCGTTCAGCTCTGTACCACAGTAAACACATCACGTTCAGCTCTGTACCACAGTAAACACATCGCGTTCAGCTCTATACCACAGTAAACACATCACGTTCAGCTCTGTACCACAGTAAACACAGTAAACACACCGCGTTCAGCTCTGTACCACAGTAAACACATCACGTTCAGCTCTGTACCACAGTAAACACATCGCGTTCAGCTCTATACCACAGTAAACACATCGCGTTCAGCTCTGTACCACAGTAAACACACCGCGTTCAGCTCTGTACCACAGTAAACACACCGCGTTCAGCTCTGTACCACAGTAAACACACCGCGTTCAGCTCTGTACCACAGTAAACACATCACGTTCAGCTCTGTACCACAGTAAACACATCGCGTTCAGCTCTATACCACAGTAAACACATCACGTTCAGCTCTGTACCACAGTAAACACAGTAAACACACCGCGTTCAGCTCTGTACCACAGTAAACACATCACGTTCAGCTCTGTACCACAGTAAACACATCGCGTTCAGCTCTATACCACAGTAAACACATCGCGTTCAGCTCTGTACCACAGTAAACACACCGCGTTCAGCTCTGTACCACAGTAAACACACCGCGTTCAGCTCTGTACCACAGTAAACACACCGCGTTCAGCTCTGTACCACAGTAAACACATCACGTTCAGCTCTATACCACAGTAAACACATCGCGTTCAGCTCTATACCACAGTAAACACATCGCGTTCAGCTCTGTACCACAGTAAACACACCGCGTTCAGCTCTATACCACAGTAAACACATCGCGTTCAGCTCTATACCACAGTAAACACACCGCGTTCAGCTCTGTACCACAGTAAACACACCGCGTTCAGCTCTGTACCACAGTAAACACATCACGTTCAGCTCTATACCACAGTAAACACATCACGTTCAGCTCTGTACCACAGTAAACACATCACGTTCAGCTCTGTACCACAGTAAACACATCGCGTTCAGCTCTGTACCACAGTAAACACATCACGTTCAGCTCTGTACCACAGTAAACACATCGCGTTCAGCTCTATACCACAGTAAACACATCACGTTCAGCTCTGTACCACAGTAAACACAGTAAACACACCGCGTTCAGCTCTGTACCACAGTAAACACATCACGTTCAGCTCTGTACCACAGTAAACACATCGCGTTCAGCTCTATACCACAGTAAACACATCGCGTTCAGCTCTGTACCACAGTAAACACACCGCGTTCAGCTCTGTACCACAGTAAACACACCGCGTTCAGCTCTGTACCACAGTAAACACACCGCGTTCAGCTCTGTACCACAGTAAACACATCACGTTCAGCTCTGTACCACAGTAAACACATCGCGTTCAGCTCTGTACCACAGTAAACACATCGCGTTCAGCTCTATACCACAGTAAACACATCACGTTCAGCTCTGTACCACAGTAAACACATCACGTTCAGCTCTGTACCACAGTAAACACACCGCGTTCAGCTCTATACCACAGTAAACACATCGCGTTCAGCTCTGTACCACAGTAAACACATCACGTTCAGCTCTGTACCACAGTAAACACAGTAAACACATCGCGTTCAGCTCTATACCACAGTAAACACATCGCGTTCAGCTCTGTACCACAGTAAACACATCACGTTCAGCTCTGTACCACAGTAAACACAGTAAACACATCGCGTTCAGCTCTATACCACAGTAAACACATCGCGTTCAGCTCTGTACCACAGTAAACACATCACGTTCAGCTCTGTACCACAGTAAACACATCGCGTTCGTATCTCTCAGTACTCTACTCTGCCAGTACATTTAAAGATAAATCAAAGTGACATTAAGTTTACTAACCATTCAGACACGTCCAGTATAAGCCGTAATTGCCGAACTTCTTTGCGGGTGTCATCTTGTTTCGGTTCCAACTCCGGTTTTTAAATTAAATTTTAAATTGATGGGTTTGTACAGTGTCTTCAAAGCCCCCCGGCCCCAAGTGCCATTTTCCCCCAGACTTTACAACTATACCCCCAACTGTTGTCTAGGCAACACCCCGTGTGCTATGTAATGACACTGTCACTACTCGATCCGTACCTTTACACGACTTGTACTGCGCATGCGCGGAATTGCTGCCACTTCCTGTCACCAATTCGCCTACTTATACTATGCCCTAAAAGTATGTACTCTTTTTGTGAAGAAAAAGTACATACTTTTGAGTATGTAGCAGAATAGTAGGCAAGCTTTGGGACATGCTACTTCGTCATAACTGCTTCTTTAACGGACGCTCTGTTGCTTAGTTACCTAAATCATGTCCCTGTTTAAACTGCCCTGTCAATCATCACAGTTAACATTATCTACATTTCCTTTAATTTAATTTCCTACCGTATTAGGGAGAAATGAAGAGGCAAGTTCTTTCACGAGTCTTTCATGCCCAGAACTCTGCTCTTGTGTTTGCATAATTATGCATTTAAACGTTAATGACCAAACCTATCATTATAAAAGTTCATAATGTTGCTGCACATGAAATATAACGTGGATAACATATAAAAAATATTTTTTATCAAGTTACACGTTGATTATTTATCACTCAAACCCCTTTCTCTACCTGTCTGTTGGTCACGCATATCCTCCATGTTTGTAGTTTTTAACACTTTTTATGCGTGTTTGTAGTTCTAATCGAATCCTCGTTCAACGCGCAATGTGTTGTGGGCAATATTAGCCGTTAGAGTGTGCATTGATCCGCACTTCGAATTCCGAAGTTAAGTAGTAGACCATCCGGGAATCTTTGGAATACTTTTTTAAACATACTACGATTTTGGACATACTAATTCTATTTTCGAATACTATTTAGGATGGATAGTATGCGAATTGGGACGCAGCATGCCTTTTTTTTTGGTGACTTTTAAAAAAAGAGCAGTGTGCTGCGGTTTTTTATGTTGCTAGGCAACGACCAAAACAGCTGTCCTGTCAGTCAAATCAAAGGATTATAGCGCGAGCGCTCTAAAATCTTTGGTTTTTGCTAGGGATGTAACGTATCAAAACTTCACGGTACGGTATTTACCTCGGTATGAATGACACGGTACGGTATTTATTGAATCATTTACAGGAAAAACAAAACTAATGAAGAGACTCGAAAAAAGTGCCAGAAGTGTTTATTAAACAGTTTTCATGAACACTGAACATATCAATGGCATACAAATTTGCCATCTATCTGTAAACTTTGAGACAGGAACTTCAATTTTTCAATTTTAATAACAAAAAATTAATAAACCATGTAAAAAAATAAAGTTTCAATTTAGTATTCTTGAAAACTCAGAAAAAATAAAAATAGCAGCCTACTTATTGCAGCTGGCCCATGTGCTGAATAAGTATTTGAGAACACTCACCTCATTCACTCACACACTCACTTATTCAGACAGAGACAGGTTTCAGACAGAGAAACTGAAATGCTTCCACACATCCGATTTAAAACCCGCTTTTATGCCTGTTTCACACATACTCCGTATACAGTGCGTATGCAGTTCGTGTGTGTTACGTATGCGGTGCAGAAGCAGCACTTTTCCTAGTTTTAAACTTAGCCAAAAAGCCACGTGTTGACTGTAAAACACAGTAGACTTCATTTGTATGCATTTATGGTGTAATCACCACATTTCCGTGTCAATACATGTTCATTTTAC
This sequence comes from Garra rufa, assembly GCF_049309525.1. Taxonomy (NCBI): domain Eukaryota; kingdom Metazoa; phylum Chordata; class Actinopteri; order Cypriniformes; family Cyprinidae; genus Garra; species Garra rufa. The sequence continues at coordinate 9,809,405 of NC_133363.1, read as the reverse complement.
AGCTAACAATGTGCTGTCACTTTAATTCAGGGCTGCAGCACAGCAAAAAATAGACTCGGTGCAGAAACGATCGCTGCACTGCTGCCAACGCACCGCTTCTGGGACGCACTACCGGACAGCAAACGCTCTAATCCGTTAACATGGGTGGGGGAAAAATACGCAACCCATACGCACTGCAGACGGAGTATGTGTGAAACAGGCGTTAGTTTGGACCATTTCCATCTCTTTTCCTTCGCCGCTGCTAGCAGCACCTTCCATTTACTCATTATTGAATCTGTACGAAAACAGACCGCAAAGGATGATGGCCACGCCTGGGCTGATGGGAATTGTAGTTCCCGCAACCTCCCGTTCGCTCCATTCGCCTGAGCAAACTTTTCTCAGAAGACCTATCGTTTTATCGAGTCATGCGACCACGATAGTATCGAAAAAATTTGCTATTGCGGTACGACGGTATTTACAATACCGTTACATCCCTAGTTTTTGCTGTTAATTAAACTGTCATATTAGCAGAAACCCCCCAAAAAAATACAGCTCCGGTTTACCCACAACAGACACCAAAAGTTTCTCCTCCATTTCTTTCAGTCTCCGGACTTTTTAAGCAACGGTAAACTTTCGTCACCACAACAGAAGGCCCGCCTCTCCATTCATTCGATTGTACAATGGAAAAAACGCAAATGACGTCAGTCGTTTTTCCACTCAGAGTTGCTTTTTTTTCAACTTCAGGCGCTCGGAGCGCTTCTGCAAAAACGCAAGGCGCAGCAGGTGGCGAAAACGCGAGGCGCCCGGGGCGCATAAGCAGCGCGCAGAACGCTCACTGCCAACAGAAGACCATTCAAAAAAGGCGCCTCTCACTGCAAAAACGCGTTCGGTGTGATCGCGGCCTAAGTCTGCAATCCACCATACCTATTCAAAAAGAGCTTTATGATGAGGGGGGTTAAAATAGGACAGAAAATAGCCTAATACTTCAAAATTATTATATATTTTTTTATAAGTGGACCTCAGAGAACATTACAAAATAATTAAAAAGGCAGTTCATGACCCCTTTAAGTAGAGTCCGACAAAAAACCCACTGTAGTACTCAGCAAACAGCATTGTTATTCAGCTCAAGTAGGGTCTAGTAATGATGTACAGATAATTTAACACAGCCACTCAATTTAACTCACAACACTAAACTCAGATTATGTATCCTGCTTCATTTTTTTCCACTGGGTTGGTCATAGGGAAATAATTACTTGGTAACCTTCTCAGATGGTATGTACGTGCCTCTCTCATTACTGCCTAGAGACGCACTCATTAAAGAAACCAATGGGAAATTTCTCTGAGAGGACCCTCGAGATTCCAGCTGATCTCACTGATTCACGGATGAGAACGGCTGAAGAACTCGCATGGAGAACTCAACCGCTTCATCTGGAGTACAAACTGCCTTATGTGCATGGGAAAGTTGCTATAGAAGAGGCATAAAATAGCTAAAGGACAAACCACAGCACCAAATGTATGTGTGTGTGCGTATGTGTGTGTTACACCCAGTTTGGCTTCATTGTTTCTTTTTCTCAGAGCTAGTTTCTCAAAGCTAGTTCTCAGCTATTCTGTCTGCTTTGTTGAAATGCGCCGGTAGAAACACTTTATGCATGTATCTCCTAACAAGGTCACAGAATGTGATACTCTTCTTCCTCCAAAACAGAAATGATATTGGTCTCAGTAATTTCTATTATATCCCAATTTGTAAGGATTGTGTTTCTTTTGAAGTGTGTTTGATAATAAGATGTCATGAGTTTTATTCCATTATATGCCGGTTATATACGGCATTAACAAACTTTCATCTTTACATAATTTTGCAATACAGGAGGTGCAACTAGCTTTTGTCAAACCAATGCCTGTGGGCAATGATGACAAAGTAGTGTCAAAAACAACCTCCAAGGAAAATATTATTACAGATACAGATAATTTTGAAATAGATCATACTTGAAAGTGTATCTTAAGGAATTTAGCTGAGTGATGTCAGGTTTCACAGAATATGTTTGTGTGAAAGTACTACAGTATTAAAATGTTTAAGTTTTTTCCAATGTAAAAGGTGTATTCTATCCTCTTTTATCCATGCAACATGTTCATGTTTTTTTTTTTATAGCAAAATGTATTTCATTGGCATTTATTCAAGTAAAAAAAAGTATATGATATGGCAGAAACACAGTTTGTGCTGTCTAAAATGAAACTATTAATAAAATATCCAATTAATCAATTTAAACTTGCAAACTTAAAACTCTGAAAATTCTGTATCATTCAAATTGTTCATAAACATTCATGCTGGATTTTGATATTTAAAGCTTTTTAGACTTATTTGCTTAGCCATAAATGCAGTTTCACTCACAGAAGGTGAGGTGAAACGCTCTAAGTCATATCAGGAAGGCTTTCTCGGTGAAAAGCTTATTGAACAAGGCTGGGATGTTTGCCATCCAGAGTACATTCCTCTGGCTCATTTCTCATTCACTTGCCTGCATGTTTGTTTGTCTGCATCAAAGTACTGTCAGCAGTGGCCTTTGACTTTACTGAAGAACATACAAGTGAAGCATTTGCACAAGAAACCTTGACTTAACAATTGCTTTGTTTTACTGCAGTTTAGTAACTCTGCATTTTACTGTTCGCATGTGACGTGTGAACCATTTGAACTTCACGTGTTTGTCATGTCACACATTTTTCAGGGAAAAGTGTTCTTTCAGACACAGCTATGTGAGTGGATATCCTCCCTCTCTTTATACGGTCTTCATGCCTTGCAAGAAAAGGCTGTGTTTGCTCACCAATCACTTTTCTTTTCTGTCTCTTGAAAAGGAGCTGTCACCAACCCATCACACGCCGTGCCAAGCAAACAAACCCCACATAGAACGGCCAGAAAGTGACTGAACAAGAGAGCCATTTCAATCATTTTCCTTCAGCCGTGAGTTTGTCAATTAAAGCAGTGCAACATTTTCGTTTGTGTAATCTTGATGGATGATGCTTTATACAGATTGCAGTTGAATATGTCAGTGTTGTTTTTCTCAGTTCTGAACCTGAATTAAACCATATTAAAATTTGCTAAAATATGTCTGTAATACATTATCCAAATATTTATTTGAAGTAAGCATAGCAGTGAGTGTAAGCAGATGAATGATCTCAATGCCCAACACAGTCACCATATTAACCCTATAAAGCCTACTGTATCATATTTTATGCATATTTGATATATACATTTGAGGTCAAAAGTTTACACACACCTTGCAAAATTTGTAAAATGTTAGGAATGAAAAAAATTTACATACACTAGATTCTTAATACTGTGTTGTTACCTGAATGATCCACAGCTTTTTTGTTTAGTGATAGTTGTTCATGAGTCCCTTGTTTGTCCTGAACAGTTAAACTGCCCGCTGTTCTTCAGAAAAATCTTCCAGGTCTCACAAATTGGTTTTTCAGCTTTTTTGTTTATTTGAACCTTTTCCAACATAGACTGTATAATTTTGAGATCCATCTTTTCACACTGAGGACAACTGAGGAACTCATATGTAACTATTATAGAAGGTTAAAACGCTGACTGATGCTTCAGAAGGAAATACGATGAAAACTTTTGGAATTTGAAGATCAGGGTAAATTTTACTTATTTTGTCTTCTGAGGAACACATAATTATCTTCTGTAACTTCTGAAGGGTAGTACTAAATGAAAAAAAATCTGATATTTAGGCAAAATAAGAAAAATGTACACATCTTCATTCTGTTCAAAAATTTTCACCCCCAGCTCTTAATGTAATTGTTTTTCCTTCTGAAGCACCAGTGAGCGTTTGAACCTTCTGTAATAGTTACATATGTGTCCCTCAGTTGTCCTCAGTGTGAAAAGATGGAATTGCAAAATCATACAGTCATTGTTGGAACTAGTTCAAATACACAAAAATGTGGAAAAAACAAAGAATTTGTGGGACCTCAAGAATTTTTCTGAAGAACTAAACAAAAAAAAAAAAAAAAAATGAGAGAGCTGTGGAGCATTCAGATAACAACACAATATTAATTTTCTAAAATCAACTATTATTTTCTCTTGTGGACTATGTAAACGTCTTTTTCAGGTCAGTGCTAAATAAAAAAGTAACATTGATTTTGTATGATCCCTTTTTATTTTGGTAAAACAATCAACATTTTGCAGATTCTGCAAGGTGTGTGTAAACACCTCAACTGTAAATACCTGTGACGTCAAACTGCTTTTATTTACAAAATACAGCTTTATTTACATATCCTGAATATATCCACTGGGAACACCGAAATCCCAAGAGGATTCAGCCATCCAATTGGGTCAGTCTGCCTCTAAGCACATTTGAAATGTAACACAGGCCTTTTCCTTTCTTGAGGGTCAGACTAAAACATCATGAATGTGAAAAGAGCCCTTCTACAGTTTAACGTCTTTCCATTTATCTTATAACACCCTAACTCAATGGATGAATTAAGTCATTTTTTATGTCATTTAGCTTAAAAATTGTCAATTAATTAGATGTGTTTATACTGTCTTCGCTGCCAGCCCTGACTCACCTCAGTAATCACACACACAGTTTTACGTGTCATGTAGTGTGTGATAAATTGTACAGTTACACTGTGTAAATAAGATGACACTAATCCGACTGAAAGTCAATTTAATGAACGGTTGTTGAGAAGCTTTATTCCTGCTGACATCTCTGTGACTTTCACTATTTGCACAGTCATAGCTTGTATAACAGCCACCGACTCAGCCCTACCGAGACCAAATCAAAACCAATAATTACCTACATACAAAATGGCAGTATTGGAATGACCATTTAGTTTGTCCATTTTTTCTTCTTCCTGAATTACTACAAACTGAATCTCCAGTGTCGCACTTTATAAAAAAAAAAAAAAAACTGTTTATCTCAGTACACTTCCATTATATACTTCAAGTGCTAAATTTTCAAGCACTCATTTTGTACTTAACATACTAAAAATTATTATTTAGTAGTTTTCTAAGATCATCTTAAGTGTACTCAACTGTGCTATTTTGTGGACATCATGGAAATGAACAAAAATGGGCTTTTAACGTAAAAAAGTATTTAGTTACCACTTGTAGTACAATTGAAATCATCTTTTGTACACTTCAAAATATACTTATACACAGAAAATATACTTATTAATTATTTAAAATATAAGAATAATATATAATACATACACTCTCAAAAAGGATGTGTTAATTTTTAACACATTGTTTGTGTTATGTCTATTTTAGCACATTATGTGTTATTTTGTGTTAAATGTGTGTTAAAAACGAAAAAGAAAATAGAAAATATCCAACACAGTGTGTCACGATTTGAGCCTCCGTTGTCCTGTCATCACAAACTCTTGCACTACACATCTTGGACTTCATCCCCCACAAGCCACTGCACCAATCACTGCTCACACCTGCTCCTCGTGACCCACTGCACTGATTGCTGCACGCATCTGTTTCTCATCACACTGACTGTTCATAAACCACTCACACACAGCTTCTTGTCGAAGTCTTGTATTGCCCCGGCTGCATTTCTGAGCGTTTCTTCCCGTGTTTGATTCTCGCTGCCAGCCCTGACCTTTCTGCCTGTGTTTTGACTACGATTTCTGCCTGCCCCTGTGTGTTTGTTTTGTTTTGTCTTTTCTAATAAATGCTGCGAATGGATCCGCTCGTCTCAGTCCGTCCTTGTGACAGAAGACTTCGCCACTACAAGGATCCAGCAGCTAGTATGGTGTCATTCGGTTCCAGCACGAATTCAACAGTACAGATCATGCGTCTCAAACAAGGTGAGCGGTCTGTTGAGGAGTATGCAATGGACTTTATTGAATTGGCAAATCAGTCTACTATGGATGAGGCTTGCCATTGGCTTCACTCATGCCCATATTTGCACCTAACTGGACTTTACAAATTTACATTGACATTGCTCTGCAAATGAGTGGCTCTCCTTTTACTGTGGGAATCAAAGAAGAGGACAACAATGTTCCCACAGTAAACTCCAGCTCAGAGCCACTACGCAAGATGGCTGCCACGCCAGAGTCTGCACACACGATGGCCGCCGATGTTCCTGAGTTCCCGGCCAAGATGGCCGCCGTTCCTGAGTCCCCGGCCAAGATGGCCACCGTTCCTGAGTTCCCGGCCAAGATGGCCGCCAAGCCTGATTCCCCGGCCAAGATGGCTCCGTCCAGCTTCCCAGAGTCTCCGCTGGTTCCGCCCGGCCTCCCAGAGTCTCCGCTGGTGCCGCCCGGCCTCCCAGAGTCTCCGCTGGTGCCGCCCGGCCTCCCAGAGTCTCCGTTGGTGCCGCCCGGCCTCCCAGAGTCTCCGCTGGTGCCGCCCGGCCTCCCAGAGTCTCCGCTGGTGCCGCCCGGCCTCCCAGAGTCTCCGTTGGTGCCGCCCGGCCTCCCAGAGTCTCCGCTGGTGCCGCCCGGCCTCCCAGAGTCTCCGCTGGTGCCGCCCGGCCTCCCAGAGTCTCCGCTGGTGCCGCCCGGCCTCCCAGAGTCTCCGCTGGTTCCGCCCGGCCTCCCAGAGCCTCCGCTGGTTCCGTCCAGTCGTCCAGAGCCTATGTTGGTTCCGCCCAGCCTTCCTGAGATTCCTGTCTGCCCTGTTCTGGCCACGGAGGCCATGTATGGACTGTCTAATTTCCCACCCACCCTCCCTACTGCTCCAGTCCCACCACCTCTGTCTCCTGACAGTCCCTCGGCTCACCTTCAACCCACCTTCGGTGCAGAGGAGTTGCCGTGGGTCTGCCAGTCTCCATCGGTGTCCTGGCTGGAGGATCCCACACCATCGCCTCCAGCCTCAGAGTCCTGGACTCCGCCTCGGCCCTCCGACCCTGCGGCTCCACCCCAGCTCTCTGCTCCCTCGTCTCCGCTGTCGGCCGTCGGTCCACCAGCTCCACCTGGCTCCATCGTCCCTCCGGCTCCGCCCTGGTCGGTCGTCGCCCCACCTTCGCCTCTGGACTCTACTCCTTCGGCTGCGCCTCGTTGCTCCGTCCTACCGGCTCTATGGACCTCCTCCCTCCCGCGGGCACAGCCTCGGTCCTCTGTCGCTCCGGCTCCGCCGTGTACCTCCGGACCTCCATCTCCGCCTTGGTCGCCAGAGCCTTGGGTTCCACCTTGGCTCTCCGGATCCTCGGTGTCGCCCATGACCTTCAACTCTCCGGTTCCGCCTCGGGCTCCACCGGCTCCACCTCCGTCGGTCAGCCCCATGGAGGAGCCAACCCTTCCTCCACCATGGCTTCTCCCTCCGTCGGCTCCGCCTCAGTCTCCTGGTTCTCCACCTGCACATGGACCGGGGCCTCCATTCATGCCTCTGTGCCATGCCCACCCCATCACTCTCCCGAACAGGTATTTGAAGCATCTGGAAGCTGCTCTTAGGTGGGGGGCTCTGTCACGATTTGAGCCTCCGTTGTCCTGTCATCACAAACTCTTGCACTACACATCATGGACTTCATCCCCCACAAGCCACTGCACCAATCACTGCTCACACCTGCTCCTCGTGACCCACTGCACTGATTGCTGCACGCATCTGTTTCTCATCACACTGTCTGTTCATAAACCACTCACACACACAGCTTCTTGGCGAAGTCTTGTATTGCCCCGGCTGCATTTCTGAGCGTTTCTTCCCGTGTTTGTTTTCCCGTGTTTGATTCCTGGACTCCCTCCCGTGTTTGATTCTCGCTGCCAGCCCCGACCTTTCTGCCTGTGTTTTGACTACAATTTCTGCCTGCCCCTGTGTGTTTGTTTTGTTTTGTCTTTTATAATAAATGCTGCGAATGGATCCGCTCGTCTCAGTCCGTCCTTGTGACACAGTGTGTCCAACCCAATATGTGTTAAATATCAGCCAATCACATTGCTGCTTGCCTCACTTCATGAGCCGTTATTCTACTGAGACAAGCAAATTTCCTCGTGCTTCAAGTTTTCATCGTCAGGACATAACTTCGATGTGTGAAGGTAAGAAATGTTTGTATTTGCCATTCTTATACGTTTTTAAAATGTCTTTTGTGATCGTTTGTAGACGGTCGAGGGGCATTTGGCACATATACGTGGTAGCCGGAAAACTGCCTCACGAATGGCGATGCGAGCTGCGCCTGCTGCACATCTCGACGGTGGGAGCTTATTTTAACAAGCTTTATAGTTTTTTTTGTTATATTTATTGTGAACAGAATCGCTTTTAATTAATCATTGACACGTTGTAGCGCTTCACATGAGGAAATCCATGTCGTTCATCGCGTATTCCTCTTTGAAAATGAACAGATTTGTCAATTTTAGTGCCACGTATTGTGCAAATTGCCCTAAGACGCTAACATAATCTCTGATGCTTAAGCTTTTCTTGTTTTTTTTAGCTATTGCTATTTTACAATATTTACAAAGATAATATAGGACAATATTTGGCTGAGATACAACTATTTGAAAATGTGGAATCTGAGGGTGCAAAAAAAATATTCACCTTTAAATTTGTCCAAATGAAGTCTTAGCAATGCATATTACTACGTTTTCATATTTACGGTTGACAGTTCACAAAATATCTTCATGGAACATGATCTTTACTTAATATCCTAATGATTTTTGGCATAAAAGAAAAATTTATGATTTTGACCCATACAATGCATTTTTGGCTATTGCTACAAATATACGTATGCTACTTAAAGGAGAAGTCTGGTGTGATATTGACCTAAAGTGTGTTGAATCATGATACCGAGTGTGAACTTACCTTTCATAGCTCATCTTGGCTTGTCCCCTGCACTACGAAATCTGCCGCTAGTTTGCCGATGCTAACAACAGGTTGCCGTTGAGGGTGCCTCAGGCATCAGACTAGACTAGCCATGTAAATAAATCACTGTTTTACATCATTTACGAGGCACAAAGTAGCTCCACACTTCATTGGTAGACTTCCAAGGGCCCTGAC